>NC_043009.1:46544173-46596673 GCF_006345805.1 Octopus sinensis | reverse complement strand
ATTATTATTATTATTATTATTATTATTATTCAGTAGTTTTATTTTTATAGCGTGCTTTCACTTCACTACCGAACGCAGCTCTGTGTGCTGTGATTTGTTGTGATGCTCTGATGGTTATTGTATGGAAAGTGTTCTGCGTAGGAAGTGTGCAGTGCCCAGTAGTGCAATTTTGTGTATGTTATATGTGTTTGTAAGTCCTGGTGTTTTTGTTATGTATTTGTCTGAATATTTTTTTATCATGCCTAATGCACCTACTATGATAGGAATTGTTTCTGTTTTTAGATTCCACATTCTGGTTACCTCTATTTCTAGGTCTTTGCATTTTGAAAGTTTCTCTATTTCTTTTAGAGACACATTGTCATCTGCCGGTATTGATACATCAATTAGAAAGCATTTTTTCTTCATTATTATTATTATTATTATTATTATTATTATTATTATTATTATTATTATTATTATTAAAAGCGTTGTTATATAAGTTGGTGAGCAGGCAGAATCGTTAACACGGTGGGCAAAAAAGCTTACCGGCATTTCGTCCGTCTTTATGTTCTGAAGTCAAATTCCGTCGAGGTGGATTTTACTTTTCATCCTTTCGGGATCGATAAATTAAGTACCAGTGGAACACTGGGGTTGATGTCATCGACTAGTCCGCTCCCCCAAATTTCAGGCCTTGTGCCTATAGCAGAAATGATTATTATTATTATTATTATTATTATTATTATTATTATTATTATTATTATTATCATTATCATCATCATCATCATCATCATCATCATCATCATCATCATTATTATAGGGTCTGACGAGCTGTCCACAAGGCTTTGGCTTTGTGGATGCGAAATATTCGGGCCGGGGCCAATGAATAATTTCCAGAGGTTGCTCGCCTGGCAGTGCTACCGAGGGGCTCTGCCTGTTCGGGATAAACTCTACCGGCACGGAAGTGCCGTCAGCCGGGCCTGCCCGAGGTGTTGCCAGGACGACGAAACCGTTCTGCACACACTCGTCCAGTGTCCGAGTATTGCTGAACTATGGGTTTATGTCGAACAGCTACTGTCACGTATAGGATGGATCCGGCTATCAGCTGAATCCATAGTGAGGATTGCCCCGCCGACCTCCTTTAACAAGGAGGGCAAGGCCGTTTTCCTGTGCTTAGTGGTTGTGGCGAAAGAGGTTGTATGGTGGACCCGTTTGAAAGGGCTAAAGTCAGACACTTTCCTCTTTGGTCAAGGCCTCATCAACTTTTTTAAGTTTCACTTGAAAAGGAAAATGAGGTTAGAGAGGAGAGTGCTGTCTGATAGCAAGTTTTCTGAAAGGTGGGTGAATTGTGCTAGAATGGCCAACATAAATGGACCAATTCTGAGGTTTCGCCTGTAATTGAAAAAGGTATTATAAAAGGAGAAAGGGGCTCTCTACCCTCCTTTTGACCAGGCTCCCGTTGGCTTTTATGGGTTTTTTCCACCAGGAACCTTTCGTAACGCCTCCCCCTATTGGGAGTTTTTCGTTGTTATATTATTTGATTGTTACACTGTTTTTACACGATTTTTTTTTCACAAACGGACAAAACCCTTTGTAACCTTTCGTCCTGTTTTGTCCCTTTATGTTTTCTAATCATGTGTGTCAGCCCTTGTGGCCAATAAAAAGAATTTATTATTATTATTATTATTATTATTATTATTATTATTATTATTGAGTGAGAGAGCAGTTCATGCCATCAAAGTGACACTGGGGTAAAATATACGAAGCCCAATATACCCATCATGACTACCCGTCTGATAAGGGTACGCCAGGCACATGCATCACAACCATATGTGCGCGACATGGTGATCTCATATCAAGATAAACAGCACATGACCTTGCAGATGGGGCTCAGTTAGAATTTTCTTCAGGTTGAGTAGCCCATCCCGCTCAAAAGTTCCCTGAATAAGGGTTGTTTAAGGATGTTGAAAAAACCACCCATGTTTCCAGAGGTGAATTATTCAAATCTCAAAGAATCCCTCTCAACACATGGCTATGATGCTCACCCACTACTTCAGCTCGTGATCAGAGATGCACTTATTGTCAGCCACTAAGGGACATGCTCAACTGGTTAAGGTCAAACAACTGACAAGCAAATCTGTGGTATTGAGCAGAATATTTGCTGTAGCCCATATTATTATTATTATTATATTATTATTATTATTATATTATTATTATAGATTATTTTTATTATTATTATTATTATTATTATTATTATTATTATTATTATTATTATTTATCCATCATCATCATTGATGAAAACTCTCAGCTTATTTTGCTGGATACGATGGAAATTGTCAGCTATCCACACCCAACAGACTAAAGTGACACTTGTTTACTGGTCATGCTTCAAGAACACCGCGGAAATTCTTTGCAGTTACCAGTAATGCTGATTTTTTTAGATGTTCTCTTACGTACCAATTACTACTGGTATCACGTCTACTCTCCTCATTGACCACAACCTTCGCAGTTCTCACATCGTAGTTGTTCAGGTTTACTTCTTTCTTTTTTATCCTGTTGTCACTGGGGCAGGCTATGTCGATTATCATGTATGTTCTTTCGTTTATTATTATTATTATTATTATTATTATTATTATTATTATTATTATTATTATTATTATCATTATCATTATTATTATTATTATTATTATTATTATTATTATTATTATTATTATTATCATCATCATCATCATTATTATTGTTATTATTATTATTATTATTATTATTATTATTATTATTATTATTATATGAAAGACTCTCGGATAGTACTTAATTACCGGTTATTCTTTACTTGAAAGCAGGGTACAACAAATCATCAGAGGTTTCAAGTAGTGCTTTCTCCTGTGACTCAAAGAGACAATACTCTTCTTAGAACGCCAGCTGTACACAACAATGCTGTCTTCTGGGTCACCTTGAGGCCGACAGCAGCTCCAATATTCCTAATTTGTTTTCCAAAGCCCTTGGAAACTGCTCCTAATGCTCCAGTTACCAACGGTATCACCATTAGTTTCCTCATGTCCCATAACTTTCCTATCTCGTCCCGCAGTGGCTGTTATTTTTCAATCTTTTATTTCCTTACATTTCACCCTCGAATCTACTGGTATTGCAACTTCTATCATTTTTACTTCTCTTTCATCTTTATGGGTGAGCACGATATCTAGTCGTCTCACCTCTGTCTTGGTTGCAGTGCATGTTAAAATCTCAGAGTATTTTGTAATGTTCGTCTTCTATTACTCCCTCTGGCTTGTGTTCACGCCATTGTTCGGCACTGTCAAGGTTTACTTTACCGCACAACAGCCAGTGGACGTATCCGGCAACATTGTCGTGTCTCCTTTTGTATTCGCGTTGTGTGAGCTAACAGCACTCACTAACAATATGGCTTATACTTTCTCAGAGCACATCCTACACTGTGGAGAGTCTGTGCTTTTTTTTTCATCTTGTGTTCATTCATCTTATCTCTTTCAATGATACTTAGGTACTTATATCCTTCTTCCTCTATAGTTTCACCACTTTCCAGCATGATCCCATGGCTTTTACTGATTTCCTCCCTTTCGAGAATCATTCCACCACATTTCTCGACCCCAAATTCCATGCCAATATATTTGCTAATCATCTGCACAGTTGCCGTCAAACTCTCATTTTCTTTCTCAGTCTTAGAGAATAGCTTTCGGTCATCCATAAACCACAGATTGTTTACTTTCATTCTGTATAGCATGTACCCCACACGCATCATTCTTAGAACGCTCGTTATTGGCAGTATGCAGACAAAAAATAGGAGAAGCGACACTGTCCCTTGAAAGATTCCTCTTTTGATATTTACTTCTGCCAACTTATCTCCCCATCCTGTGAGTTCAGTTCGCCACGTTGTCATTGAGTTTTGTATTAACTTCAGGATATTGTGGGAGACCTTAAGCAGTTTAAGGCATTCAATAATCCACGAGTGTGGGACCATGTCATATGATTTCCTGTAGTCCACCCATGACATCGCCAAATTTTTGCGTCTCTTCTTGCAAGCAGCCAGGATAGAACTATCAATTAGTAATTGATCCTTCGTTGTCCTGCACTTACGTCTACACCCTTTTTGTTCCACTGGTAGTAGGTCGTTCTCATTAGGTACTTATAGATACTGTTTGATATGATGCCTTTCATCAGTTTCCACATTAGTGGCAAACAAGATATTGGTCGAAAATGTTCAACCACATTTCCTTTACTTGGGTCCTTCTGGCATCGTGCCGTACATCCTTTTGTCATCCAGGCCCGTATTTGGATGTCACTACTCAGTATTTCGTCCATGTGTCTCTCAATTCTCCTGTGCATAGCTGTCAAGTTGTTAAGCCAAAAGTCCTGAACCCCATCTGGGCCAGGAACTTTCCAGTTAGGAATTTTCCTGCACTGATCTCTAACCACCTCCTCAGTTATTCTCAAATCCTCCTACTGATACTCTCTTCTTAGCGTGTCTTTAATAACTCTGCTTCAGTTTCGTGTTGTTTCTGCTGAGACCATATGTTTAACGAGAATCATTTACTTTCTTAGGCATCCGGCACGGCCTTTTCACCTTTTTCTTTCCCATCCAGTTCCTGATAGACTCGTTTCTAGTTTTGTTCGAAAAGTCTGTTTAATCTGTGCCGCTCAATTTTCTGTTCATATCTCTTTAGTTTATGTGCTATATCTTTCAACCTTTGTTTTAATCCCTCAATCACAACATTGATTCCCTTTCTCTTCACCCTATACTTCCTCTCTAGCTCAACATATTTCTCTCGCTGTACTTCATTTCTATTTTTTCAGTTCTAGAATATTAATATGTTATCTGGTCACGTTAACAGACTGCGTTATTCTCTTTATCCATCATGATTCCTTCAGGTTATGTTGACATTCTTTTTCTTCTTCTTCTTCTTCTTCCTCTTCTTCTTCTTCTTATTATTATTATATTATTATTATTATTATTATTATTACTATAATTATTATCATCATCATTAGTGAGTGAGAGAGCAGCACTTGCCGTGAAAGTGATACTGTGGTAAAATATACGAAGTCCATTATGACTAAGTATACTCATTATGACTACCCGTCTCATAATTGTACATTAGGCGCATGCATCACAACCATATGTGCACGACATGCTGATCGTAAGCAAAAATAAACATCGCAGGTGGGGCCCAGTTAGAATTTCGAGTAGTCCATCCCGCTCAAAAGGTATCTGAATAAGGGTTGTTTTAGGATGTTGAACGAAGCACCCATGTTTCCAAAGGCGAATTATTCAAACCGCAAAGGATTCCTCTCAACACATGGCTATGATGCTCGTCCACTACTTCTGCTCGTGGTCAGAGATGCACATATCGTCAACCATTAAGGAACATGCTCAACTGTGGTATTGAGCAGGAAATTTGCTGTAGCTATTATTATTATTATTATTATTATTATTATTATTATTATTATTATTATTATTATTATTATATTATTATTGTTTGTACTAGTAGAGTCTCCGGGTTTGGATGGCCTGCTCTTTGAGCTCTGTCTTCATATGCCAAATTTCTTCGGTGATCTCTTGGCGGATATCTACCGCAAATGACAGCAGAACGGGAGAATACCTAGTGCTGAAAGTCGTGGCATCGTAGTGCTTCTGAGAAAAAACCCGAACAAGAGGGACAAAATAGACATGGATGGTAAACTTTTGGCCAATGTGTCAGCCAAGAGGTTGAAACTTGTTGATAAGCTCGTCGGCAATGCGCAGATATGCGCCATCCAAAAGATCTATCTACAACCTCCACCTCACGCAGTATATCATAGAGAGGATAGATAAGGAACCTAGCATGAGTGAGACCCTGATCAATTTATATCAATCAAAGCCTTTTTATTGGGTTGACCGCCAGTACTTGAAGGCTGTCCTCGCGGTAGCCGGTTCCGGTCTCTTTTCCCGTCTACAGCGTGTCTGTTCGCTGGTCAAAGCAAATGGCAGCCTATCGGAATCATTTATTAAGGATGTTAGATATTTCGAGGAGTGTTGTCAGACGGACATGTCCGAGGTATGCGCAAGGAATTGAAACCGTCCTGTTTGCAATCGTCCAGTGTCCGTGCGTTACTGACCTGTGGAGCTTTGTCGAACAGCTGTTGTCATGTGGAGAAGGGGTTATCAGCAAAGTCAATTATGAAGATCGCCCCACCGCCTTCTTCTGGCCAAGAGGGAAAGGCTGTTTTTCTTTCTGCCTGGTTGCTATAGCGAAAATATAGTGTGGTGGATGAGACTAAAACGGACTGAAGACAGGCGCTTTCCTCTTCGGCCGATCCCTCATCAACTTTTTCAAGTTCAACTTGAAAAGGAAAGCGAGGGCAGAGAGGGAAGTACTGCCCCCACCCAGTAAGTTTGTTAAAAGGTGGGTGAATGTTGTGAAAATGGGTCATGTGGTGGGCCTACTCTGAATATTCGTTTGTAAGCCGGAGCAGTTAAGGGGAAAAGGGGTGCCTACTTGGCAGTCGGGGTGACCAGGATGTGTGAGGTGCCTGGTTGGCCCTGGGTGGAACATCTCCCTATTGGGGAATTTTGTTGCTTTATTTTTGTTGTTGTTAACTCCTTTTTGTTTTTGTTTTTATTGTTTACACGTTTTCTGTTTTTTTAAAAACACCTTGTCCCCTGCTTTTTTGTATTGTCACTATATTTTTTTGTGTTCGGCCCTTGTGGCCAATAAAGAAAGGATTATTATTATTATTATTATTATTATTATTATTAATATTATTATTATTATTATTATTATTATTATTATTATTATTAATATTATTATTATTATTATTATTATTATTATTATTATTATTATTATTATTCAGTAGTTTTATTTGTATAGTGTGCTTTCACTTCACTACCGAGCGCAGCTCTGTGTGCCTTAGGTATGTGTGCTGTGATTTGTTGTGATGCTCTGATGGTTATTGTATGGAAAGTGTTCTGCGTTGGATGTGTGCAGTGCCTAGTAGTGCAATTTTCTGTATGTTATATGTGTTTGTAAGTCCTGGTGTTTTTGTTATGTATTTGTCTGAATATTTTTTTATCATGCCTAATGCACCTACTATGATAGGAATTGTTTCTGTTTTTAGATTCCACATTCTGGTTACCTCTATTTCCAGGTCTTTGTATTTTGAAAGTTTCTCCATTTCTTTTAGAGACACGTTGTCATCTGCCGGTATTGATACATCAATTAGAAAGCATTTTTTTCTTCATGATCTCTGACAACTATATCTGGTCTGTTGGCCTTAATTTCTCTATCTGTGGTTGCTTTCTCGTTTTCTGTGACCTTTTCTGCTGTGTGCCTATATTATTCCATAATGTTGGCATAGCTTCCAGTGTATGTAGGTTCCAACTCTGTCATGTCTGTGAATATATTCCTTCTTAGCCAGGACTGGGCAGCCAGAGATAATATGATTTATTGTTTCTTGTCCATCTCCACATATTCTGCAGTTACTTGTTGTATTTCTTTTCATTACATGTTTTTGGTAATTTCTGGTGAGTAGGCTTTGGTTTTGTGCTGCAATTAAAAATCCCTCTGTCTCCGCTTTGAGTCCTGAGCTTCTCAACCATTGCTGGGATTTTTCTTTGTCTATTTCTTTTGCATTTAGTTTAGTCCAGTATTTACCATGAAGGGGCTTTTCTTGCCATCGTTTTATCATGGCTCGTTGCTGTTCTATTTTTAGTTTGGATTTCATTTGTTTTATAGCTTTTGTTGTTTCTTCATCTTCTTCTTCTTCATATTTATTAGGTGGTATGATTTCTTGTTTGTATTTGTCAGCTTCCTTAAATACTGAGAACAGTTTTTTGTTTTGCTCGTGTTTTGCCGCTATTTGTATCAGTTTTCCTTCCTTCTGAAGTAGATATTTTTGCAGTCCTGTGGTGGTTATTTTATAGTAGTTTCCAGCTGTATAAGGCCTCTACCACCTTTCTATACGTTGTATATATAGTCTTTCTATGTCAGATTTTGGGTGATGTATCCTAGATCCTGCCATTATTTTTCTTGTTTTCCTATCTATTTTGGTCAGTTCATTTAGTGTCCAGTTAAGGGTATTGTAGCTGTAACTTATAACTGGGACAGCTAAATTGTTAATACCTATTATCTTGTTTTTAGCATTGAGCTCTGTTTTTAGTATTGATCTAACTCGTCTGTAATATTCTTTTTTTATTTTCTCTTTCATTTGTGTGTGTTGTGTCTTATCTAGTTCATGGATTCCTAAGTATTTGTAAGTTTGGCTTTGGTCTAATTCTTTTATTTCATTGGTTTTATCTAGTGTGATGTTGTTACTCTTAATTAGTTTTCCTCTTTTAATGGTTACTTTGGCGCATATTTCTAATCCAAATTTCATATCTATTTCTTTGGTAAATCCATGAACTGTCTTTAATAGTGTTTCCAGCTGTTTGTCATTTGCAGCGTATAGTTTTAGGTCATCCATATATAAAAGGTGGCTGATCGTTTTGCCGTAACATTTATATCCGCATCCAGTTCTATTTAGCATACCAGATAGAGGTGACAGTGCCAAGCAGAAAAGGAGTGGAGAGAGCGTGTCTCCCTGGAATATTCCTCTTCTAATGGGGATGGCTTTGGTTTTCATGAGTCCCTCTTTTGTTTGGAGCTGTAGCACTGTTTGCCATTTATTCATAGAGTGTCCTCTGAATTTTATAATTGTTGGTGCTACTTTGTTAATGGCTAGTGTTTCGAGGATCCATGTGTGGGGGATGCTATCAAACGCTTTTTTGTAGTCGATCCAGGCCATAATAAGGCCTTTCTTCTTTCTGTGGCTGTCTTCAGTTATGGCTTTATTAATCATTAGTTGATCTTTACAGCCATATGAGCCCTTGCAGCATCCTTTCTGCTCTTCTGGAAACAGGTTGTTTCCGTCCAGGTGCTTGTTCAACCTTTGCAATATCACTGCAGTAAATGCCTTGTACATTGTAGGGAGACAGGTTATTGGTCTGTAGTTTTCTGATTTTGCTGTCTCATTTGATTTGGGAATTAAGATGGTTTTCCCCTTCGTGAGCCATTCAGGCATTGTCTCTGGCTTTGCTAGTATGTTGTTAAAGTTTTCAGCCAGCTTTTTGTGCATTCCTGTTAGATATTTCAATCAGATGTTGGGGATCTTGTCATGCCCAGGTGCCTTCCAGTTGCTTAGTCTTTGCAGTGCCTGGGTGACCTCTTCAGTTGTTATGGGGGTCCAAAGTTGCTCAGATGCTGAGTTTGTTGTTTTGATACTCCTTTTTTTTGGTTGTTCGTTCGCTGACCATATTTCTCTCCAGAATTCTTCCACTTCTTCTGCCGTTGGTGCTGCAGTGATTTCTATTTTATTTTTGCCAAGTTCTTGGTAGAACTTTTTGGGGTTGGAGTTGAACTTTTTGTTTTGTTCAAAGAAGCGCTGGCGTTTCTCGTACCGGCGGATCCTTTGTGCTTTGGCAAGGATATCGTGCTTCAGCTTTTCTTTTATCTCAGGTAAATCTTTTTCTGTGATGTTATTTTGCGGAGTATTTTTGTTTTCTTTTTGTTGCTCAGTAGCGTTGATTGTCTACTGATTTCATTAAGAATCGACAGATCTTTTCTCATTTTTTGTATTTGTTTTGGATGTTATTTATCCACAGGGTTTGTTTGGGTGGTGGTACTCCTGTTTGGATGGGTTTGAGTGAGTATCCAGCTTCTTTTGTGGCTGCAGTGGCTGCTGCGTATACTAAGTCATTTAGCTCAGTGATATCGCTTTTTGTTTCAATGGCTTTTAGTTGCGTGACGGCTAGGTTTATGCTGTTTATAATTGGTGTTGTTTCGTCTATTTTGATTTTTGGGAGGTATGGTCGGTGGTCCATTTTGAGCTCTGTGGTTTTCAGTTCTTTGATTATTTTACTTTTTATATTATCATAATTATTAGGCTCCCCTTCGTTGTTTCCAGGTTTTAGATTTGTGTCGCTTTCTTTCTTATTTATACGTTTGTTTACCGTGTTTTGGCTTGCTGTTTGTCGTGACTTATTATGCATCCTTACGGTCTGGGTTTGTTGGGGTTTTTTTTTGTTTTTTTTTTGTTTACATCGTGTTTGTTGGGAATGTTACGTTTGTCTTCGTATTTTACTGTTTCAGTGTTTATTATTATTATTATTATTATTATTATTATTATTATTATTATTATTATTATTATTATATGTTTAACTTTTGCTTTGTATTTGTACAAATTAACTCCAAGTCTCACCAGCCACATTGTTCTTCATCGATCAATTTCAAAAGAGATAGTAAGGGTAGACGAAAGAGGAGAGGTGATAGAGTGTGTTGTAAAGTAGATTCCTCCCACTGATGCGTGACTTCCGTTGTACTGTAGTTGCTGTTTTACGCTAGTAGCCACAATAGTTACTAGTCATCGGATACCGGAGTAGTAATACACTAACGTTTGTCTTACTATCGCTGATAGTTCCACAAGACCCGAATAGAACTGTTGACTTCTAACTCTTCAACTCTCAACCCTCTCTTGGCGACCGGCTACTGGTCTATTTATAATTGCTTCTCTTACCACTTTTTACCGGGAGGGTATACATTTTTACTATACAACAACCCCCCTTTTAATTACTTTATTTAACAATCAATTTCTTTTATTCACCCACCTCCTCCTCCTCATATATATATATATATATAAGATCGTTAACTTAAATATCGATCTTATCAAGTGGCCAGCATGGGAATAAAAACCTTCAAAGTCAATAATTATTATTAAACTTTTAAATTAGGGTATCTAAGAGATATATATATACTCAATATCTTTTATTTTTAGGGCCTACTTTTAGGAATTCAGTGTTCTTCCTTTTCCTTGTACATGTCGTTTCGACTTCTTGTAACATCACTGGAACCTGAAAAGTGTCATATAGACAATCCATCAGTATTTCTACTCTTGCTGGTTCCTTTTCTATGACTCTTTCCTTAAGCTGATTTCTATGTCTCCTTTCCATTCCATTTATACTTCTTACAGCGTCGTATGTTACAAATTCTCCTTCTTCCTAGTATTGCTTGCCATTTTTGTACATTCTTACATATTATCTTATTACCGATTCTAGAAAATTTTGGCATGTCTTTACTAGCACGTATTTTTTTCTTCACTGGTAACATTTTACCGAATACTGACTTCACCTTTCTGGCAAACATTAATTTGGGTTTGGAGTTATTAAAGAATTGTTAGATCACAGCTTCTTCCATGGCTTTTTATCACCTCACTTTAAAACTCTCTTGAAAGTGTCCACGAATCTTTCGGCCCTACCATTCGATCTAGAGTGATTCGGTGCTGTAGTTTTATGTTCTAACGTGAACATCTCGCAGAATCTTTCGAACTCACAGGATACAAACTATGTTCCGTTATCAGAGTCAGTTATATACGGTAGACCAAATATTGCGAACAGCACGTGTAAGAATTTTATTACCGTATCTGAGGCTGGTCCTTTACACCTCGCGACTTCGGACCATTTTGCCTAGCTGTCCAAAGTAATAATATTCATTTACTGGGCCTGTAAAATCGATATGCAATCGAGACCATGGTATTTTCACTTCTGGCCAAGGTTCACACTTTATAGTAGGTAGTTTTGCTGTCAGCGCACATCCTCTACAACTTTTTAGTAGGTTTTCAACTTCCTTGTCCATGCTCGACCAGTACACGAAACTTCGCATCAACGCTTTCATTCTAGAGATGCCTGGGTGTCCCACATGGTACTCTTTTAGCATTCTCTTCTTATTAGTGGGTAACTGTGTTTGAAGAAACAGTCGTTTAATCCGGTTGAGATGTCTGTGCACACTCTTAGCTTATGTTTTTATGTCGACCGCCGGTGCTGCCCAGACTACATAATCTTTTCAGTTATATTCAGGACCTCAGACAGACAATACTTTACACAGTATACGTGCAATTCTAAGTAATGCCGATTCTTGCAACACACCAGGTTGGACCCAATGCTCCGATGACAACTGAAACAACCTTTATGCTTGTCTCTCGCAGCTACCATATCTTGGTGATTCCACTTCTCAGCTCTTCATATTTATCCACTTTTCCTCTTTCTTTCGTAATATGTTGATCTAGCACTGCCACGTCAATTATTAGAAACACTCGTTTGTCTCTCCTAAAGATTACTATATCCGGCATTCGGTGCTCTTACACCTTGTCTGCCTGGACGTCAAGGTCCCAGAGGATCTTTGCTTTCTTGTTTTCGTCCATTACCTTTTCGGGTGTATGTGGGTACCAAGCACCTGTTACCTTGTATTCATACTTTCGGCATAGTAGCCAATGAAAGTTTTGGGGCTACATTGTCGTGTCTGCGCTTGTACTCTTTCTGCGCAAGACTTTTACAAGCACTAACAATGTGAGTCACGATTTCGACCTTTTTTCCCACACATTCTGTTGAGGCTCATTGCACTTGTGTGGAATGATTATTATCATTATTAACAACTTTATTCATTGCACGATTAAAGTTTGTTTGCTTTTGCAATTTTTGCGATATAAAATCTCCTACAAATTGTTATATATTATATAAAAATAACAAACAGTATTTATTTCACGGCCAGTTTATAACTTGACTAGGAATTGGCTTAATATGCAAATGCTTAAATCTAATACATTCTCATTTATTGAGAAGATCATTGGTTTCTTATTTTCCCTAAGATGTTATCGGTAAGAGAATAATATTTTCAAGCCTAACCCGGCTGCTATCATTTTGTGCCAGTCGCCGTTGAGACGTCATATGTTCACGAACGCCACACTACTGATTTCCTCCGCAAAATCCGAGTAATAGTGGTTTATTGGAGAATGAGCTCCACGGGGTGGAGTGGCTGCGGCAGCGATTATCTTTGGCCATTTTCCGCAACAACTCCATCGCAGTCATTATTGTGGGACACGACTGAGCACAGAATTTGTTCCGGGGTGTGTAGCCCCGCTCCCCTTATATCTGTGGCTGTTTTACCATCTTTTTCTTTGCTTCTTTTATCTTCCTTTTTTCTGTGTCTTGGTATTTAAATATTATAATTTAAAATGAGATCTTTTGTTTGATAGATTGCAGAAATAAAGCTTTTTTTAGCTTGCATTAAGAACGAATTGTCTCTTCTTCTTCAGCAGTTTAATTCAATTTATTGTTCTTTTCTGATTTTTTTACTTTCTATTTATTGCCAAAGTTTATTTCAAGTTTATTGACTAATCAGTTATTGATTAATTTTTTTAAAATTTAGCTTACTTTTCGTTTAGACACTTATTCAAATTATAGTCTCGCCTATCGGTTCTCTTTTCTCTCTTTCTTTCTATAGTTCTTTTTGCGGTTTTATGTGATCTTTTGTACTGTTTGCAATAAATAGGAGCAACCTTGATTCCACAGCCATATTTAGCTGGTAGTCAACTGCTGACGATGGTACTTGAGTTGCAAGTTGATGCGTAACCACTTGAAACGTTCGTATTACATGCATTCAAAATATAATTAGTTTTATGATAATTCTAATAATATAGAACTCATGTAATAACAATCACTCCTATACTTGCTTGGATAATGCGGCTATCACGCAATACCGTCATACCTGCGATATGTTAATCAAGACATCGCACCGACTTGATCCCGTGAAAATTACGGCATTAAGGCACGTATATATGTATGTGTATGTGTGTGCTGTCAACAAAAAAACCAGGTCGAAACTCTAATAAATATATCTAGACAATCTACGAAACCTACTGAGAACTATATCATATTTGCACTATGTAAAATATTATATTCTTAAAATAAATTTGACAGTTACAATTATTGCATTCACAAAGCTCGTGTCCACCCAAATAATATCTGTGTTCTTTATACTAGCGTAACTGGAACAATAGTATGAATTTCAACTAAGCAGTATATATAATGTATTTCGTAATTGAGAGGAAAAGGCAGTGAAATACTATATACAAGTTAAAACAAATAGCGAACGCTGAACTATGTCTCTGAAATATAAAGTTATTATTACTGTCAATAATTACCGACAGTGGGCTGGCAAAATCGTTATCAAAGCGGACAAAATGCTTAGCGGCATTTCTTCCAGATTTATGCTTCGAGATTTATCCCGCCGAGGTCGACTTGAATTCTCTTCCTTTCAAAGTCGATAAAATAAGTATCGGTGTAATAAGTGGGAGCGATGTTATCGACTATCATTCACCTCAACCAAAAAAATTAATAAATAAGTTTTTTAAAAAATTAAACCTTGTACCTATAATAGAAAACATTATTACCTTCAGTTATACGCGATTCTGAAACTGTCGACCATTCTCGTATCAAAAGATTTTACATCGTTGAATGTTCTCAACTTTTGGTGTGGCACATAGTTTGTGGGAATTTATTCTTTATTTGTAAAGTTGATTCACACATACTTTTTAGGAAATAAAATATTAGATAATAGTCTCACCACTAGGATGGTATCTGTGAGAATGGTTTTGATCATTGATTGGCTTGATCCCATCTCTAGTTCTCTGTCTTTAAACGAAATGCGACAGTAACTATAATGCTATGGACACCATCTCCAGCAAGCTCGTTATTCTGAAACAGATATAAAAGCGCACTTTGATGGCAAAGTCAGGGTAAGTGAAGAAGTGTAGTACATCAGTGAACAAGTGGAAGTTTATGAAATTAAAGGGAAGATACAGTTTGCCACGTAATTGTATGTATGTTTGTTATATGTGCGTGTATCTATATGTGTGTGCGGCGAACTGGCAGAATCGTTAGCACGCCGGGCAGAATGCTTAGCAGTATTTCGTCTGTCTTTACATTCTGAGTTCAAGTTCCGCCGAGGTCGACTTTGCCTTTCATCCTTTCGGGGTCGAATAAGTAAGTACCAGTTACGCACTGGGGTCGATGCAATCGACTTAATCCCTTTGTCTGTCCTTGTTTGTCCCCTCTGTGTTTAGTCCCTTGTGGGCAATAAAGAAATATATATGTGTGTGTATATATATGTATGCGTGTGTACATGCATGCACACGCACACACATAAGTATGCCCAAATATGCATTCATGAATACATTCATTTTTAGATCTTTGCTGGTCAAATTCTTTTATCCAGTACCTTCGGAATAACTCAATTATATCACATTTTTCAAATGTTATCTTAACGAATGAAGAATTTTGAAAAGTCTGTGTGACACCTCTTGTGATTTGTGATTTGTACACTTTCAAATAACTGTTTCAGCGTAGACGTCTAAATCCCAACACTGGACTTTTTTAGCCTAATATTTTTAAACAAGTCATTGAAGTTGTTTTTTACGATTGGGATATGTTTTCTTTTCTTCTTATCTACATGAATGAAATTGCAAATTGCATCTTAAACTTCTTCGTTCTCGTATGACCTGCTTGCTTTATGTTGAAGCTGACTGTTCTTTTTCTCTCGTATCTACATGTCTGTCTATCTCTCTTTCTTCCTCTCCCTCTGTCTCTGTTTCCCTGTCTGTCTGTCTCGCTCTTTCTCTCCCCGTCTGACAAAACGGATATGGGGTTCTATCTGGTATGGCACCGAGGTAACGAATGATAGAAAGACCACAAACATGATAGCAGAAAAATGTTGCCAACTAAAAGTTTGAAATAGTCCATCATGCAAATGTAGCAAATGATTGAATTGTCAATGGATTCCCACCAAACGTTTGTGAAATATTCACGGTCCCCTTTTTTTCGTTTGTATCATCCTGCAAAATAAAACTGTCGTAGCCTACTTTTTTCCTAATAAATTTTCCTGAAACTGGAAGTATTCATTGTAAATTTAAATTCTAAAAATGATATAATTTTTTTAATAAACAAAATTTTATTTTTCAAGTGAGCAAAAATTGTACATCTTACCTTCTATACTATTATTGTAAGGCTTGGCAGGAGAAATTAGGAACTTGTCTTCATCCTCCATATATACACTGAAATATGCCTTGTGTACCAGATTTCAGCGCATGCTTCCACATTTCATTTTCGCTCTTGCCTGATGTTATATCTTTAGTAACGATATATGATGTGCGTGTAACAAATATAACCGTATAACAATAAGCAATGTGACAATAATCTTTCGCATTATAACAATCCAACGCAGAATCAATAATGAGACTAATGTTCTGACAGTTCTGAATTCTTTATTACCCACAAGGGGCGAAATACGGATGGGACAATACAAGAAAATACAAACATGTTGGTAGGTGAAAACGGATGAAAGGGTGAAATGGAAAAATGAAAGATGTAATGATGACGTTCAGCCCCACATCCGGGCGCCATCATTTCACTTTTGATTACTTTTTACAGAAATCAGAAGGGTTAATATTAAAATCTGGTTTTAAATTTACAGCACTTATCATGAATGGCACTTCTTCTTTGTCCATTTTGATTTCGAAGTATTTCACTTTCTCGTAATTCTCCAATTTCTTTTTAACTATTGTATCGATTATCACACATCCCAAATGCGTGGGGACTTGGTTCCAAGCATTTACCAATTTCGCACTTTCCAAACTCTTGATTTCGGTTGACAATTGTTTATTCATTAGTTCATAAAAAATTAATAATTTTGTTACTTTGTTTTCTTTTTTTATTTTACGGGGAGGGGTTGGGAGTTTTGGGACACCTCTGAGTGCATGCAAGTTTTTTCATGTAAGTTGGGGTAGGGGGAGGACCGGTGGTTGTAAGGGAAGGGTGTGGCAAAGTGGGCTTGGTGGGAGATGGGTGGGCGTAGATTTGGACTCATCACCACCAGTTTGTGTCTTCTTTCTTTCTTTTCTATTTTTTCCTATTCTTCGACTCTTACATACTTTGATGTTGTGTATATTGGTTTCTGTTGGAGGCGGAGGTGCGATTTACTTTTTGTCAGTGAGTGGTGAAGGGCAGTCAACCCAAATGTGACTCTTTTGACCACATTGGTAACATCTAGGGATTCTGCCCTCTTTAAACTTCAACACTACATCTTCCACCGTGGTGGTTTCAATCATATTTTTAATGTCTTCAGGGGTGGCTTGAATCAGTATCTCCAGTCCTTGCCTCTGCCAATTCTTATGGGCCGGGCACTTGGCTCCGAGAACTACCACTTTCTCCTCCAAACCTAACAGGATCGCGTCAACTAATCAGGCAGCATCTATCTCTGAGGCTATGTCCTCCACCCTCACCCTGCAAGTTCGTCTTCCAAAGTATGTGGGTAGAAGCACTACCTCCTTCGTCTTCAGCGGGGTTACAGAGTGCAGCCTGGCAATTGCTGCATCCCTGAACCGCACCTCTACTGAGCCGTACCTCCTGCCTGTATTTATATTCATTATTTCACTTCGTATGGGCTTGAACGCTATTTCTATTTGACCTCGTGTCATTATTTCAATTTTTGGGCTCTCCACCGAGAGCATTCGAAGCAATTAATTTCTCCTTTTTACTCAACTTAGAGCGGGAACATATTTCCATTGTTCCCGTCTATTTATAGACTCGTCCAGTCCTCTGACAGTCACGTGTGGAGGTGTCAGTTCACTCCACAACATCCCCCCTTTAAACTATACACTTCTGGGAGAGTGCTAGCGTATATATCTTTTTTTATTTCTTCCCCACATCTCCCCGTTTTAAATAAAATCGACCCAGAACGGAGTTAAATACTTTTCTTCTTTGGGTTAGCCTTTAAAAGAATTGTTGTTGTTGTGGAAATTTTGAACGGCGTTAAAGCGGTTTCGCGTTCCGCTGGTTCTGCGCGTTACGCTTTTTCTGTTTTGACGGCCGTTTTCGGCCTGTCAGGCGGGAGGAGATGGATGACCACTCCCTAGTGGAGGAGTCGGAGGAGGAGTGGATATTTGAGAGCTTGTCGGAGACATTGAACTCTGAAGACGAGCAAATCGGTGATGTAAATAATGTGGAGATAAAAAACAGGAAAACGTACGCAGGAGTTGCAAAAAAGAAGACGGAACAGGAAAAGGAAATAAACCTGGAAAAATTGCCAGGTTTCCAGAGGTGTATGAGGAAGGACAGCGGCGACGTGGAACTGGAACCACCACCAAAGAGAAAGGAATGGTACAATAAAAGGACCATAATTTACAGGGTGTTCGCGAACGAAAGAAAGAAAATAGAGATCGTAAACATGGAATGGATAGAGGAGGCCCTGAGAAGATCGGAGGAGGAAATCATTTTTCTGACTCGAGGATCGAAGTACGGTACTGTAGTGGTACATTTTAAAAGTGAGACTGCAGCGAGGAAGATGGCGGTGAAGGCGGTGAAGTCAGAAAAGGTAACACTTTTACCTATGTACTTGAATAGAAGGATTACACGAGTAAGGGTGGAGGGAGTGCCACCAAACGTGGAGGCTGAGTGGATTGTGGCGGCTGTGATCAGCGGCCACGAGGAGAAAGTAGATATCCTCCATGCCTCGGTCAAGACCGAGGGCTGGAGAGGCGTAACAGTGGAGCTGAACGTGCAGGCGGAGAGCGAGGTACTGGTGGACCTGGCGGAGAGCATTAAATTGGGAGACGTGATTATGAGAGTGTGGGTGGAGGGCAGAGCTCCACGTTGTTACAAGTGTGGCCTGAGGGGCCACATAAGAGCCTTCTGCCCTCCCCCACCAAGAGAAAAGGAAATCGTTGAGGAGGCTCCAAAAGAGGAGGCCCAAAAAAGGAAGAAATTAAAGAGAAGCAGACGGAAAGGGAAACGACAGAGGAGGAGGAGATGCAAAAAGAGTGTGAGGAGGGCAGAAAGAAGAGAAAAGGAAAGAAAAGGAAAAACTGTGCGAAGCCCCAACCCACCCCAACACCACCCACACCCTTGGAGACCCATCCTGCCCCTGCAAACAGCAATCCCACCCACTCCCCGCCTACAAGAAAAAAGAAAACAGACACACAGAACATACAAAGGCCCCAGTCCTACTTTTTATGTGTTGTGAGGAAGGGGGATACAGAGAACGCAAGAAGGCTTTTTGAAGACAATGTATGGCAGGAGTATGAGGACGGAAGTTATGCGGTGTTCGATTTTGAACTTATGGGCTCTTTGATGAGCAAGTGCAATGAACTACGTATAAATTGTTTTTCAGCATATATGAAGGATGATATGATAGAGAGGTATGAGAGAGAAATGAAAGGTGAGGTGAAAGACTTTGGAATCGTGATAGGAAACGGAAAGGTAAGTGATGCTGGAGGAGGGGGCCGTTAGCATCGCTTTCATGTTATCATTTTTTCATTTTAACATTCATTTAATCATAATTTTAATCGCATTGTTTTATGTCCCCCATGTTTTGTAATGTTCCCTCTTCGTGGCCCCTAGTGGGTAATAAAGAAATAGAACGGATGTCTCAGTTGTCTGTTCGTCAGTTTGAGTTCGGTCGTGTTTTTTTGCGCTCGTAAAATTCGGTAAAAAAGATCAAAAAGAATTGTTGTTGTTGTGGAAAATTTTGAACGGCGTTAAAGCGGTTTCGCGTTCCACTCGTTCTGCGCGTCACACTTTTTCTGTTTTGACGGCCGTTTTGGCCTGTCAGGCGGGAGGAGATGGATGACCACTCCCTAGTGGAGGAGTCGGAGGAAGAATGGATATTTGAGAGCTTGTCGGAGACATCGAACTCTGAAGACGAGCAAATCGGTGATGTAAATAATGTGGAGACAAAAAACAGGAAAACATACGCAGGAGTTGCAAAAAAGAAGACGGAACAGGAAAAAGAAATAAACCTAGAAAAATTGCCAGGTTTCCAGAGGTATATGAGGAAGGACAGCGGCGAGGTGGAACTGGAACCACCACCAAAGAGAAAGGAATGGTACAATAAGAGGACCATAATTTACAGGGTGTTCGTGAACGAAAGAAAGAAAATAGAGATCGTAAACATGGAATGGATAGAGGAGGCCCTGAGAAGATCGGAGGAGGAAATCATTTTTCTGACTCGAGGATCGAAGTACGGTACTGTAGTGGTACATTTTAAAAGTGAGACTGCAGCGAGGAAGATGGCGTTGAAGTCAGAAAAGGTAACACTTTTACCTATGTACTTGAATAGAGGGATCACACGAGTAAGGGTGGAGGGAGTGCCACCAAACGTGGAGGCTGAGTGGATTGTGGCGGCTGTGATCAGCGGCCACGAGGAGAAAGTAGATATTCTCCATGCCTCGGTCAAGACCGAGGGCTGGAGAGGCGTAACAGTGGAGCTGAACGTACAGGCGGAGAGCGAGGTACTGGTGGACCTGGCGGAGAGCATTAAATTGGGAGACGTGATTATGAGAGTGTGGGTGGAGGGCAGAGCTCCACGTTGTTACAAGTGTGGCCTGAGGGGCCACATAAGAGCCTTCTGCCCTCCCCCACCAAGAGAAAAGGAAATCGTTGAGGAAACTCCAAAAGAGGAGGCCCCAAAAGAAGAAGAAATTAAAGAGAAGCAGACGGAAAGGGAAATGACAGAGGAGGAGGAGATGCAAAAAGAGTGTGAGGAGGGCAGAAAGAAGAGAAAAGGAAAGAAAAGGAAAAACTGTGCGAAGCCCCAACCCACCCCAATACCACCCACACCCTTGGAGACCCATCCTGCCCCCGCAAACAGCAATCCCACCCACTCCCCGCCTACAAGAAAAACGAAAACAGACACACAGAACATACAAAAGCCCCAGTCCTACTTTTTATGTTTTGTGGGGAAGGGGGATACTGAGAACGCAAGAAGGCTTTTTGATGATAATGTATGGCAGGAGTATGAGGACGGAAGCTATGCGGTGTTCGATTTTGAACTCATGGGCTCTTTGATGAGCAAGTGCAATGAACTACGTATAAATTGTATATCAGCATATATGAAGGATGATATGATAGAGAGATATGAGAGAGAAATGAAAGGTGAGGTGAAAGACTTTGGAATCGTGATAGGAAACGGAAAGGTAAGTGATGCTGGCGGAGGGGGCCGTTAGCATCGCTTTCATGTTATCATGTTTTCATTTTAACATTCATTTAATCATAATTTTAATCGCATTATTTTATGTCCCCCATGTTTTGTAATGTTCCCTCTTCGTGGCCCCTAGTGGGTAATAAAGAAATAGGACGTTGGATATCTACATTTACATACTTCCAGCTATTTTGTGTAGATATTTACTATTTCAAGAAAATAGTTTCCATATAATGGGCCTGCGAAGTCTATGTGCAGCCTGGACCACGATGTCTCAGTCTTTGACCACAGTTGATATCTTATAATAGGTGATTTCATTGTCAGAGCATAGTCTCTGTAGAATATTACAAGATTTTCAATATCTTTATCCATCTTCGACCAATACATATAGATACTTATAAGTGCTTTCATGCGCGACATTCCTGGATGTCCACCGTACAAATCTTTCAGAATTCTTTTTGCAGTGTAAATGGTACTACAATCCTTTGTGCGTACATTAGAATGCTATCGCATACAGAATATGAGTTTGAATTAAAATTTTCTGTCTGGATGTATCTACTTTATTTTCTTTCAAGTTGACTTTCATTGTATTTATAAAGTCAAATTTCGGTGCTGTGGTTTTAATTTCTTCTCAGTTCACAGGCAATTCATTAATTACGTTAAACAAAATGGTTTTTATCTCCGTTTCAGCTCTGAACGATACAATTACACTTTCGTCAAACGGTTCAATACTTTTAAGTATCAACCTAGTTAACCTATCTGCGTGTCTTAACTTTTTTGAGGGGAGGTATTCCATTTTCAAATTGTAGTTCAGCAAAATGGGTTTTCCATCTCTGCAATCTATTGACAGTATGTGCTGGGATACCCTTCTTAGAACCAAATATAGCCAATAATAGGCGATGATGGGTTTGCAGAAAAAACCTTCTGCCTTGGATGAATTTATGGAACTTTTTTAAAGCATAAATAATTGCTAAAGCTTCTTTCTCAGTCTGGCTGTAATTCCTCTCAGCAGGCAATGGTGGACGTGTGTAATGCATGTGCTACCGGTTTTGTATTACTATCTTCATACTTATGCAAAATTACTGCTCCGATGCCATATTCACTGGCATCTAAAGCTACTATAATTTCATTTTTCGGATCGTAGTGTGCTAAAGATAGCTCGGAAATTAGTATATCTTTTAACTGTTTTAAAGTTTCTCGGAATTTTTGTGTCCAATTCCATTTCATTCCTTTCTTTAGCAGGTAATTTAATGGTGCATGCAAGTTATGAATATTAGGGATGTAAATTTGGTAATAATTCACCAAACTCAAAAATGCTTGTAATGTCGCTACATTCTTTGGCGGTGACATATTTCTAATTGCTGATGCCCTTGTTGGATGCGGACGTCGACCATAACCATGATTTGCCTCAAATATCTAATTTTAGGTATAAAGAAATCACACTTATCTGCGCTCAGTTTGAAACCGCATTCGCTTAGTTTTTAAATACCTTTTTAAACATGTACATGCAGCCTTTTTTATTCATTCTTCGTCAATATGTCATCGAGAAAAGCAATTTCAAAATCACAGTGCGCCAACATTGCATCCATAATCTGTTGGAAGATCGCCGGGGCGACTTTTAAACCAAATGGTAACCTGTTGTATTTATACAGTCCTTTACATGTGTTACTTGTTAGATATCTAGAGCAGTCATCGCCTACTTTCATTTGTAGATACGCGTCAAAGAGATCCAATTTAGAAAATATCTTGCCACCGTTTAATTTCGCAAATATATCCCTCAGAGTAGGTAGCGGATTGTTGAACGTTTTAAGACATTCGTTTAATCCAGTAGAAAAATCAGCACACACTCAAATTTATAATTCTTTTTCTTAATGTACACAATTAGTGATGCCATTGAGAATATTCCACTTTTTGAACAACTCCAGATTTTTCTAGTCTCTTTAACTTTATTTGTTCTAACGCTGTGCATAGCATATTTCTTTTTGATTTAAAAGTTGGTACTGCATTCTCTTTTATCTTACATTTTGCTTTTGTTTTCGAAAACACGTAAAAGAGAAAAAGATGTTTTATATGACACATTCTACCAGTGTCCGAAGTTTGAAAGTGTTTAGTTACAAAAAATTACTTTTTAAATCTGTAGGTTAAAAGGTAAAGATCCTATATAAAAAGTTACGTATGAATGTAAGATATTTTGAACTCTCAATAGAAACTTTAGTCTCTGACTCCATTGTAAGTCATGTATACGATCTGAAATAAAAAAATTATTTGCCCTTTCACCACAAGATATCTTTATTCTTTTCACACCACCTTCTGCGTATACCTGCTTATAGTTGGTACTATTGTGATCGAAGTGTGAGCCTGATCGCGCCATTTTACTTTCTGGCTTTACTGTGTAAGCATAGCCGCTCCACTAGTAATCTGCACTAAAGAAGGACAAAGAGCAGTGATCCGATTTCTCTGGTCGCAAGGTGTGTAAGGTGCTGAAATTCATCGGAGGCTTTTAGCACAATACGAGGACAGTGCACTATCGCCTAGAAGTGTGTATGAGAGGATCGAAACCTTTAAAGTAGCCGGACAAGCGTGACACACGGAGAGGGAGCAGGACGCCCGTCAACTTCCACCGCTGACGAGAATATTTCACCATTACTATGTCTCGCATTACTGCCTTTTGTTGTTTTTTGGTGCACATTGCTAGTGGAACGGCCATATTAAAACTGTAAAGTCAGAAGGAAATATGGCGTGATCAGGTTCAAAGTTCGATCGCGTGACCACACTATTACCAACTATAAGCACTCATGTGCAGACGGCAATGTGACAATAATCAAGATATTTTATGGCGAAAGTGCGGATAAATTTTGACTTGCTTCGTTTGTATAGAGTGTGCTTAGGTTTTTGTTTCCAGAAATGAAGTCAGGCTCTAAAAAGTGAGAAAGTTTTTTGTTTAAGTCAAAACTGTTCCCATGCGGTTTATAATTATTTGAATTTGTTGCTATGTGTATATATGAGTCTGTACATATATGCATGTGTTTATACGTATGTTTGGTGAAGGTGTATGGATGAACTTGCAAACTGTATGTATGTGTGTGCTTGTTACTATAGTATTCCTTAGTGAATGTGTTTCATTACTACTTATGTGTATGTCTCTGTGTGTTTGTAGGTGCTTTTTCCGTACATACATATGATACATTATATATGTTCATCCCAGGTCCATCAAATGAAGAACCCGTACAATGTTTTATAAATTGTCACTCTAAATCACGGCGATTGCATTTGGAGAATGTAAGTATGATTGTTCTTCTGCTTTTCTCTTCATTTTTCAGATTCCCAATACTTTTAAACTGTTATGCAGATCTCCGTCTAAAGACTCAGCCGGCTGTTAGAGAATGCGCGATTCTGTTCAATATAATTTCTGTGTTTGTCATCAATTGTATGGGGAGAGGTCGTATATTTGAATTTTTGTCGTTACGATCGATCTCAGTTACTCCCGTCTACTGGAGAGTGGTAATTGCAGCACATTTTAGCAAAACATTCAATTCCAAAAGTTAGTAACTTTGATCTCTATGAATCATTTATTAGCAAATTGGTCCATTGGTTAACATTAGTCGGCAGGTTTTCTGGTGATCCGTGTGATAACTGTTCTTTCACATCATTGTTTATTATTTTAGATGTTGAAATATTGTTTCAATTTTATTGCCAGCAGTACTTTCGTTTGTTTGCATTTTACACTCATTACTCTTCTCTGCTCATAATCAGTTATCACCCCGCATTAAAAATACAAAAACAAATAGAAATAAATACCACGCCACAAAAACTAATCAACCAATTAATCATCTAGGTAATGCAAAACATTTATATCCTGGTGTTGGATATATATTTTAACGAAGCAGGAGGAAATAAATATTTACACAACGCAATACGATTACTATCACGCGAGACTCAATGCTCTCAATTAATGGCTCACAGTGAGATGTTACCCCGATCACTCACAATTCTTTATTTTATAACACTGACTCAGTCCACTTTTAATCCCTTAGTGGATGGTCGGATTCTTTCCACAACATCCCCTTTTAGAATTTGTCTCCCATAACTTCTCCCTTTTTGAGAATTAAACTCCGCTTATAGTTTTAAAATCTCTTACGATTGGGGTTTAATTGCAATGTTTCCGTTCTTTTCGGTTTTCTGGCGCTACAAACGTGTAGTTTCAAATTATTTGGGTGTTGGTACCTCAAACGTGTCGTTCAGTACTTCCAAGGGGATTTCATTTCTCCTGACTGTTTGTTCCATGAACCTTTTTTAACTTCATTAGTATGCCTTTTATGTTCGACATTTTTTTCATTTTATCAAGAATAACATTCTTCCAATTTGTTAAATAATTACACTGTCCTCCCAGCTTGCTTTACCATATATATAGGTTTTTAAGAAAAACTTTGTCAGCTGACTTGAAAAATCTTGAAATATATTTGTTGTTCACCTTATTTCTATTTTCATTCAATATCAACCTCTCAAAAATGGATCTGATCTTCCTAGCAAACATCAACCCTGCGGGTAACATTCCAGACGGGGTATTCGAATGTGTTACTCGGTCCTCTCTTAGAAATTGTTCAAGTGCGAAATCGTCCATTACTTCATTGCTGACCTTTTTCAACGCCATTTGAAAGTGTCCTCAAAATGCTCCGCCTGTCTATTTGACATAGGATGGAGTGGTGACATGTTCGATTACGAACATCTGACAAATTTTTCTGAACTCGTCTGAAGTGAATTGAATTCCATTATCAGGCACAATGGTATCGGAATACCATATCTAGTGAACAATTCGTGTAAATAACTTACTGTAACTGTAGCTGCTGGATTTTTACACTTACGCACTTCAGGCTATTTTGTAAAACTGTAGTATGATCCTTGAGTAGATCTACGTAATCGACGTGCAGTCTGGCCCATGTTTTTGGTTATGGTTGCCGTTGAGTGGTAGGTGCTTTTGCAGCTAGCTCACACCTTCTGCATGCTTTCAATAGTTCTTCAATGTCACATTCCATTGTTGGCCAATATATACAACTTCGCATTAACGATTGCATTCTCGAAATCCCTGGGTGGCCAATGTGAAATTCCTTAAGTAATCGCTTCTGTAGTGTGGCTGGCACTACGACTCTTTGTACGCAGATCAACACATTGAGAATGGGTTCGAATTTGTGTTGAGCATATTTTTATCTCTTTTAGCCTTCAGCATTTCTTTCGTTTTTAAAATATGAATTTATCATTTTCCGATTTTAATTTTATGCCTAGTAATGTAACTGATAGACGGTACATTAAACATATTTAATTTCATTTACCGCTCGCAAAGCAGCAATCGCAATCGCGCTATCTTCTAATGATTCAGCATTTTCTGAGATCAGCATTGATAAACAATTAGCGAGTCCGAATTTCCTACATGGCATATACTCCATCTTAAAACAATAGTTTAATAATATAATATCCCAGCGTTGCAATCCATTAGCAGTATGAGTAGTCTTTCCTTTCTTCGACCCATATATCCATAATAACGGACGATGATCAGTCGAAAGCTTCTACCGTGTAAAAATCTACGAAATGTTTTTACAACAAAAATAATCGCAAGGGCCACTTTTTCGATTTGGCTGTAATTTTTTTCTGCTGACATCAGAGAACGTGAGGCGTGAACCACCATCTTCATGTTACCATCTTTATATTTATGTAGCATTTCTGCTCCTATATCGTACTCAGAGGCATCTGAAGCTACAGCAATCTGCGCTGCAGGATCGAAATGTGCTAACGACAGATCAGATGTTAAATTTCTTTTTCAATTTCGTTGAAAGCCTTCAGAAAAATTTCAGGCCAATTCTTCTACATTTTTTGAAAATAGATTATTTAGTGGAAAACTTACCATATGCTTATTTAGAATGTAAGTCTGGTAATAATTCGCAAGTCCCCACAAATCTTGTTTAGGACGCTGTATTTGTCGGAGGGGGCATATTTTTAACTGTGTCTATTCTGGACGGATCTGGGTTAGGGTTAGGATCTGGTCGACGTCCATTTCTGTCAATGATTTGTCATATTTTTTTTTTATTTTCAATAAGAAAAATTTACATGTTTCTCCACTCAAAGTAAAGTCGTAATCATTAATTTTTTCAAACACATATTTGTACGTGCTCTACTTGTTGGTCCCAGGATTCACTTTTTACGAGTATATCATCCAGATATGGAATTGCGAATTCACAGTCCGCTAACATAGCATCTGTAACCTGTTGAAAAATTGCCGGTGCGACTTTTAAGCTAAATGGTAACCTGCATTTATGCAATCCTTCATGTGTGTTAATTGTTCGGTATTTACATTTCAATCCCTAATTTTTGCCGAACTGCGTAAACAAAACAGGTATGGTGTATCAATAAGGTGATACGTCTTACGAATTTTATCAACAACGGTGATGCTTGGCTTATGCTTTAAGTGTTTATCTCTTTGTTTGGGAAAATCTCACAAACTTTGACAACTCTGTGAATTATATGTTTTCTCAGGTTGGTGTTCATACCTTGTCGTCCTCATTTCTGGCAAAGTTACCAATGTATAACTCGAGTAACTTAGTCATATCACCACTTCTTGTACTTTTACTGTATAAATCTAGGACACTCAAATATTCTACCTTGGATGTGCTTCGCTTTTGCACGTAAAATATTAATTGTTGTGTTTGGAAATGCCATATTTTGTTTTAATTTTGTTTTGGTCATTTCTTTAAAAAAACATCTACTTCAGCGTGTGATGAAAGGGAGGGTATGTATAGAATGTAAGGGGCACAAATATTTCTCCGCTTCGTAATATTAATGTTTAAAATCATGAAGACACCTGAATGTACGCCCTCTAGAAAGTACGAAGTGGTAGGAGAAAATGTATGGTGGCGATTATTTTTTACATCAAGTCAGATTACCATTAGGTTCTGAGAAGAAAAATAGATGAATACGGGAATAGCAACAACGATGTGTCAACAATAATTACAACTATACCAAATACAGGCATAACAATAATAATAATAATAATAGCAGTAGGTACATTAGCTTCAACAACAGCAGTGGTGGGAGCAATAACAGTGACAGCAAGAGCAACAACACCAACGACAATAACAATCACAACAAATACGAGCACATAGTAAAAGACATGGTGAGTCCACGGACAGGCAGTCGTTTGCTTATATGGCACAAAATCAACAAAATGTTTCTTGGTCTGCCTAAACAGTAAGTCATGGCTGATACGAGCAGCACAACACCTGAAAGTTAAAAGAAGGAAAAACCAAGTTGCAATCTTAGATGTTTTGTCATCAATTGCCCAGAAAACGGTGCTATATCGCTGTGTGTCGGCAAAAACCTGACGCTTAAAAGGAGCATCAAAGATATGTAAGCAGATGTAATATGAGGGGGTTCTCAAAAGTTCCTGTCTTGGGGTAAAAGAAAAATACAGGAGGATCAGGAAATTATGATTTTATTCAACATGTTCCCCTCTCAAATTCATACACACATGTCAGCTGTCCTTTAGTTTTTCTAAGACCTGTAAAAGAACGCGGAAGGTTAGGCCTCCAACCGGGCCTTTCTCGACACCCGTAAAACTAGGAAACTTTCAGAACTCTCTTGTACATGTAGCCAGAGAAAGCAGTTTGGGGTTGTGAAGACCATTTTGAAAATCCCTTGCACCGAGGCACTCCATAGGTCGCACAGTCCTCAACTTTTACAAAACATATTTAGGAAGAAGGAATTATCCTGTTAAGATAGGATAAGTTCCACAGGGCTTGGATATCTGGTGACTCTTGTCTTGTGTTGGCCTGTAGTGCCGTAACTTCCGACTGGACATAATACATACTGAGAAGTTTTGGCTTTCAACTACATAGGTGATACTACACTGGATCAGACCGGAGGATGTGGAAAAACTGCTAGAGTTCATCCATCTGCCAAATGGAATGGTGATGAGTGTAACAGTTAAAGGTAAAAGACCAAGATGCCACTTGTGTGTGCTGAAAACGACTTCAGAGTTTTCTACTGTACCATTGCTACTGACATCATAGATCCAACAATAGTAGCTTACAACAGTAACAACAGCAAACAGAATCAGAGCATGCAGGTCGTATGTAGATAGAGTATTTTGCAGGCCAGCAGATAGCGATAGTAAGGTTATCCACAACATAGTAGTTGGCTACAAGAGCCCACAAACTTGTGATCCGTATGATCAACCTAAATAGAATTCAAATGCAGGATCCCGGTTACTGGAAGCTGAATTACTCTTTTTCGGCGTGCCAAGCTTACAGAGGCCTGACTAGTAAATTAGTTAAATAGAGGTTGACTAAGGAAATCAACAACTGAGAAGGGGTAGTCCAGATAAGTCCATAAATTTTAGTAACGAAATAGTAAATTATTTCCATTATTTACATTCGACGGAAATTTGTTCTCATCTTGTTTGTTGTTAACACAACAATTAAGCTGATATACCCTCCAGCCTTCTTCAGGTATCTTGGAGAAATTTCGAACCTGGGTTCTCATTCCTAAGGTATTTTTCGATGTTATTATTATTATTATTATTACTATTATTATTATTGTTATTGTTCAGGTCACTGCTTGGAATCGAACTACTAACCCCAAGATTCCGAATTCGATTCCAAGCAGTGACCTGAACAATAATAATAATAATAATAATAATATCGAAAAATACCTTAAGAATGAGAACCCAGGTTCGAAATTTCCCCAAGACACCTGAGGAAGGCTGGAGGGTATGTCAGCCGAAACGTTGTGTTAACAACAAACAAGATGAGGACAAATATCCGTCGAATGCCATAGAAATATGAAATATCTTTAGATATTTATGTAACAAATACATGAGGATATACTACGTTCTCTTGCTGTACCAAGGTGCATAGCCACATTTAAGCATAAACCAAGGAAACCAGGCGAAGAGGAACAATTTCTTGAATACGTCAACGAAAAAGTGCAGAGAAAGAAGATGAATCAAGATTCACTGTTCTCCGAAAATCAAACATTGTTTTAATAGACAAAATTACGAATCTGCGGTGTCTGAAACTACCCCAACAAGTTTAAAAGACAAATGGAAAATTGAGTTCAGATGCAACAGATAGATTGTGAGAGAGTACATATTAATATTAAAATTAAGACATTACATCGAGCTTAGAAAAGAATACCCAAAACAAGTTTTGCGTAAGTCGGACCACGGACTTCCGAGATACGTGGTTTTTTCGGGTTTGCTTTCACAAATCTAAGCAGCCAAACCTGAATTTATTGTCATTTACTGTGACAATAAAATAAGGTGCCCCTAAAATGGGAATACAACCGGAATAAAACAAATTTCGCGGAAATCGGATCTCAGGTTACCGAGATACGCTGTTCTTCCGAGTCCCTTTATAAATAGCCAAACCGGCACATAATGGGAAAATGCTCTGAAAGTAAGGTATCATTGAAATGTAAATACAAACAGAACAAAACAAATTTCGCATAAATCGGACAACGGGTTCTCGAGATACGTGATATTTTCGGGTACCTTTAACTATTAGTGACCCAACGAGTCACGAGTACTCTAGTATGTGTGTTTGTGTGTGTGTGTGTGTGTGTGTGTGTGTGTGTGCGTGTGTGTGTGTGTGCGTGTGTGTGTATGTGCATGTGAGGGAAACTTGAAAATTCTTAGTACATTATTCTGTATAACGTGTAACATCCCTTATTCCATCCTTCTGAATTTGTAAAATTGTTTCTTTTCTTACACCATGAGGTCATTTCTTTTTTTGCAACCCTTGGAATTAATTTCGTTTTTTTTTTATACTTCTTCAAGCGCGTGTGGCTAATGAAGAAAAGATCATTATCCTCAACATCCTCATCATCACCACTGCCACCCCCATAACCACCACCACTACCATTACCATCATCATTCTTACTTATATTGACTTAAATGACCGTTATCCGAGTTTAAGTGATAGCTTTCATATAAGAGAAACATAATTACAACAATATAGAAATAAATTGAATTACCTTCTTGATAGATGTATGTAAGAGTCAGCGTGTGTTGGCAATTGGTTCGGATCAAAATATGATATATGTATATTGGAAAACTGCGCTTTAAAGATTTATAATCAAATAACATTAAATATCTAAATATAAGTGTGCATATGTGTGTGTACATAATTATATCTTTGTACGCATATATCTATTTTTCACACACATACACACACACACTATATATATATATATATATATATATATCGATACAAGGGGCGCCATACACGCACACACAACACTGACATATATACATGTTTCCCTTGAGAAATGTCACTGACTTCTGTTGTATTGTCAGATAAGAATATATTTACCGTTTTACAAGCTGAAATTTCCGTTTAGAAAACCTGTTGTATACATAGGAACGTATATACACATGCATACACATGTGCATGTGTATATGTGCATGTTTGTGTGTGTGTGTGCGTGTGTGCATTTATGTGTATATATGCGTGTTATGTGTGTGTTTTTCTAATTCAAGTATTCATTCTCTTGGTCATTCGAAGCAATGACTAGGCATGTTCAAGTGGTCGTTGCAGGTGGACAGTTATTTACGTGCTGCATGTTAGAAACTTCGACACTTTATTTGATGAAAACCGGAAGCACTTTATTACACAAAATATATCCTAAAACATTGTTTTTTAAAAAAAAATTATACAATATATCTCAGGAAGGTTATCAAAAATAAATGGCATTTGGAAAAATTAATATTTTAATACTTTGCGTGCACTGCTGAAAAAAAGCATTAAACCTGGTATTTTCTTTAAAATTTGCATCGAATTAGCGCCAAGAAACTGGTTCAATTTTAGCACTTTATTACACAAAATATATCCTAAAACATTGTTTTTTTTAAAAAAAAATTATACAATATATCTCAGGAAGGTTATCAAAAATAATTGGCATTTAGAAAAATTAATATTTTAATACTTTGCGTGCACTGCTGAAAAAAAGCATTAAACCTGGTATTTTCTTTAAAATTTGCATCGAATTAGCGCCAAGAAACTGGTTCAATTTTAGCACTTTATTACACAAAATATATCCTAAAACATTGTTTTTTTAAAAAAAAATTATACAATATATCTCAGGAAGGTTATCAAAAATAATTGGCATTTAGAAAAATTAATATTTTAATACTTTGCGTGCACTGCTGAAAAAGAGCATTAAACCTGGTATTTTCTTTAAAATTTGCATCGCATTAGCGCCGTGAAACTGGTTCAATTTTAGTAAACTACCACTGGATTGTTTTGACTAAATAAGCACTAGTCAAGTACTGGGAGATCGAATTGTCACATCTCATTTGCGTCGTGTAACGTTTCGCTTTCTAATAAGCAGGAATTTGTCAGAAAGCGAAACGACCCACGTTAGACGACGAAACCAGGGAAGTTTGGTAGGTAAGAGTCTAATTCTTTGGGGATACATTAAAAAGTGATGGTTCAGTATCAAAGACTACGAACCTGAGGTGAAAAGCGTTTACAATATTTAGCCATTTTATTTGGTAATATCCACAAAGTTCACATAGCAGTGTATCTCTTTCTTCGATTATAGGATCCGCTAATTCAATATGGACATTGCACATATTTCTGTGAAGAATGCAGGCGAAAACCCTCTGTTTCTTGACAAATAATGTATGTTCTGTTGACTGTTTTGCTTTAAACTTTGGGTAAAATGATAACAGTAACCCAATATAGTTACTGTAGAGAAGTATATTTTTATGCAATTTATAAACGTTAAGTCAAATTCATCTCTCGTAAAATATTTCTGCCTTTAAACAAACTGAAAATGATGTCGTCAGCCTTTGCGTCTTTATTTTTGGTTATGAATACTACTTATGATCGACTTTGATTTCAAAAAGAATAACATGAAAAATGCTAAAATAATTTCGTTATTGCAAATCTAAGGCTTCGAGATGGCAGATTCGTTCGAACCGTGGGTAAATGCTGTAAGGTTTTTCTTCTTGGATTTTTACATTCTGAGTTCAAATTTCATCGAGTTCAAAGTTGTGATTTATTTCTTCAGAATCGACAAAATAAGCACTAGTCAAGTACTGGGTTCGAGGATTCTGTGTGACCGACTTATCTCATCCCATTTTCGTAGTGAAACGTGGGTAGTTTCGCTTTCTAATAAGTGAGAATTTCTCAGAAGGCGAAACGACCAACGAAAGCAGTGAAGTTTCAGGGAGTGGGGGGTAAGAGTCTAATGCTTTTTGGGTACATAAAAAGTGATGCTTCAAGAAACTTGGCTAAAACTGACAGTAACTTGAATAGTGCCAAATACATCCAGTTGCTGAAGGACAATTAGATACCAAACTTGGATGAATGAAGGTGAGATTTTTCAGCATGGCGGAGCTCCATACCACAAATCGCGTGTAACAGAGTTTGGCTGATGAAGGTGTTACTGTATTGAAAGATTGGTCAGCTCAGAGCCCTGACTTAAATATCATATAGCAAATGTGGACAGAATTAAAGAGAAGAGTTTGTCAGAAGAATCCACGCAATCTTGAAGAATTGTGAAAGCTCAGCTAGAGAGAATGACATCTCATAGCTGTGAAGATGGTGAAGGATTTGTACGTATCTTTTCCCAGGCACATTGAAGTAATTATTCAAGTCAAGGGAAGTCACATGAAATATTAACAATGTACAGTAACTTCTTGAAATGAGCATTATGTAATAAATTTTCATTGTAGACATTTTTTTGTTTTAAAATACTGTATCTTAATTCGTTTATGTGAGGTGACCGAAAACGTTTGCACGGCTATTTTGGTTATCGTCTCATATCTTACCCTTTTATTCAGAACTCCTACTACAAAATATAATGATTAGGTATAGAAAAGACTCCAACAGGGCCAATATTTCATCTGTAAAAACGCAATGCGAAACATCCACTTATAAGTTGGTAATTAGTAGAAATTTACAATAATTTAAAGCCACCGAAGTTTTTTGCACGGTACTGTATATATATATATATATATATATGTACACACACACACACACACACATGACGCCATGATAGATCGTTAGCTACTACACACATTTTTTTCTCTCCTTGTTTTTTCTGTGTACCTTTCTGTAGAAGAGCGTAGGCTCGAAACGTAAAAGACTTTTTCTATTCCTGAGCGCTATACTAATACATCTGTTTGTTTGTACACCACCTGCCTTCGTCTTTTGTTTATTTTCGTAAACTTTCCCTTTATATATATATATATATATATATATATAATATATATATATATATATATATATATATATAGATGTATATATATATATACGTGTGTGAGTGTGTGTTAATACATTCATTTATCAACAGTAGATGATAAGACAGTAAGACAACTTTGCCGGCATGTGAACTCAGAGTGTAAAATATCATAAACAATGCGAGGTATTTTGCTTGTTCATGTACGATCCTATTACCTGCTGCCCCAAGAGATGGATTAATAATGATTCCCAGCATTGGTGCACGATTGCTCATTTCTTGGGAATGAAGATTGTAATTTGAGTCAGCTTTGTCGCATGATTTCTGCTACATGAAACTGCAACCAAATCGCCATCAAATATAGTCACAAATACGCTACGCCGGTACAAATGTGAGGGTGATCAGTAATGGAGTGTCTTTCATGACACGTATACTTAGTCAACAGTAGCACACAGATAGAAGCAATAGCGTTTATTTTATAAAGACTATACGAGCACATATGTGGCCATATGGTAAAAAGAGTTCGCTTCGCGATCAGATGGTTTTGTGTTCGATTCTACCTCATTGTATTTTAAACATAGCCTCAGGTTGGGTTATATCTTGCGAATAAAATTTGGTAGAAGGAAAACGGAAACTATGCAGAAGATGATCGTGTATAAGTGTGTGTGGTTGTGATAGCGTGTGTGGGCATGTGTTTGAGTGCATGTATGTATGCATGTATATGTATGTATGTAACGCGAGTCAGTAAATTGTGAAAGAACTCAATTTTGATGAAAAGTAAAATATTTAGCTACTTATTACTATAACACATTTATTCATATGCTGGTGAGCATTTCTTTCAAGTAAGCGATTGCGTTTAATGGATTCTGAAGAGAAAGTATAATCATCAGATATTTCTGATAATTGTTTTACAAGATGGCTACTTTGTGAACACATATGTGATATGAGAAAATTACTGAAAAATTTATTCCAAGCTTATTTTAATCAAGAAGCGTATTGTACAAGTCAGGGTTGATAAATTTCTAAATCAATGGCTTAATTCTTGTGCTTCTCCAACCAAGAGGAGGTGGAAGCTTAAATGAAGGCGTCCTCCGCCTCGAAGGATAAGAACCGGTAACAACATGACATAAAAAAAAAATGGCAGAAAGACGGCTGCAGACGGTGCAACACCATGACCTCTACATTCAATGCTAGACTCTTTTGTTGTAACTTGACGAATAAAGCAAATAAATTAACAAAATATTGCAAAACTTTTGACTCAACACTGTAAATGAATAACAAATGTTACAAAAGTTGTTTCAGATAATCAAACGTAAACTTGATTAGATAATAATCTGAAGAACTATTGTCGAGAGAATGTAGACGAAGCTGGACTATATCACTACCAAACTCTGAGTTAAGCGCCTATAATTTATGTACCCGGTTTTATTTTAAGTGCCTTCTTTGTTATCAAGTGTCTACTTAAATCAATTGAGTACACATATTTCCCAGAAATTTCAGCTGTAATTTTATGATTAACAAAATCTAACGCAATCTTAGGGTGATGATCTACTTCTTGCTTAAACTGTTTCGCTTATATAAAATGTTCAATATTTAAAAAATAACTATCGGCATAATACAATATGCGTTTCAAATCTGAAGACAGGTTATGTGATCACATTCTCTACATTTTAACTGTTAAACACACTTGCTTGAGTACACTTACATTGAACATGTTTCTAAAGCGTTTTGTAACAAAACAAAATCCACCTATGAGTTCATTGACCAGATTCAAGGTCATTTATTGTCGGACTAGTGTGAAACTTGATGTTCTAGTGGAGTAAAGTGAGCAGTGATTATAAAAGTGACGTAATATATGCAGCCGAAATTTCACGTGGAGATAACACACGTCCATAGGCTATACTATATGTTACGTGCGACTCGAATACACAGTACTTCACAAATTTCAGCGAAATTATTGTTCTGTAATTTGCAGATGCATGAGGTTAAAATCAGGAAACAGAATTAAACTTTTATTTCTTCCGATTTTGCTACCAACCATTTACTTTTAGATGGCTTAATATAAATCATAAAGTCGATACTAGTGTATTAATTAAATACAAGTAATTTTTCTAACGAGAGGCGCAAATATAAAAGTGCCATTGTTACAAAAGCCATTTGAATTAATTGTTTTTCCTTTGATCTTGCTTTAATTTATAGGGAGACGCAGTGTATATGAGCCTTGTTAAGGCCTCCGATATTAATGAGATTGATATTGCTAATACCCAAGGTATGAAAAAATATATAAATTGATAAGGTAATTCCAGAGGTTACCGAATAGATATGCAAAGAGAGTAGAAATGACGGTTAGTAAGAATCTGGAGGAAGAGACAAGATGAAGCTGATATGTCAAATGGCGGTGTGCACCTATTCACTTTGAATGGCGGTGTGTACCTATTTACTTTGAATGGCGGTGTGTACCTATTTACTTTGAATGGCGGTGTGCACCTATCTAGCATCAAAAGGCAGATACCACTGTAGTTTCAGAGTGAACAGACAGTGTAAATTTGGGTTAGAGATTATTTTACATTGTGAAGATTTTTACCACAGGCGGATGATTTTACTATTATTTCTTTGTTTTGGATGTGATCTTCTATATTTGTATGTGTAGCAGTAGCAACATCATAGCTGTTGGGTTGTACTGTAACTTCTAATTGTAGTAAATCCCTAGATGATCAAAGCTAAAATATTTCCTCGCCAGTAAAGAGTAAAGAGTCGTTGAGGTACAGATTTTGCTATGCTTTGAATGCAAGATCGACAGGTTCGAGTTGTATGTATTTTAAGTTTGTGTGAGTGCGTGGGAAGAGTTGTATGTGTGCGCCTGTGCATTAAGTGTGTATCTTTGTGTGTAAGAAGAACGAGAATCTCAGAATAGGGTTGAACCTAATACCAGTAGCTGTGTCCTTATACTTTCGCTGATATTTTCTGTCCTTATGCTAATTATTTTAGCTGCCTGACGGTTCCTTAAAGAACATCGGAAATGTGCTGGAAAACGAAGAATCTCGGCCCTGTTGTCAATATATAAAAAAGCAATATTAATCGAAATAATTACTCACACTTCATCAGTTAGTTCTTTCATAATTGTATACTAAAAAAAGTACCTAACCTGAAATGTGCATAATGTATACAATATATGAACCTGCATGCATGCATGCATACATACATACATACATACATACATACATACATACATACATACATATACACACACACACACATATCGATATATAAGGATAAAATACAAGGATCCAAGCTTCAAGCGGTCCGTGGCAAGTATAGAAGACAAAAATTGGAACGTTTACGTTCAGGAAAAATAACAATTTATTGACGTCGAAGGTTGCACACTTTTTCCAATATCGAAGGTATGAGGAAGTTCGACAACCTTAAAATTTATGCATGGTTCACGGTTAGTAACTAGAGTTGCTATGAATGCGAATAAAAATCAAAGTTGAGGGAGTTGAGTGGGTGAAAACCAGGCTACATATGTTTTCTAGCCAGCTAATCCTCTGATGTAATAATTACTCAACAAGTAGCTACTTATCAAACCGATAATTATATAATGGGTGACAAGCGATGTTGAGGGGGGGGCAAAAATAGACACACATATACATTTGGGTATCCAAGTTAACTCACCGTAGATATAATTTGAAATGAGTGGTGAATCTGGAATAACAGAATAAAAAAAAACAACAAATGTTTGAAGAACTGAGTAAGAAAAGAGGAGGGTGAAATCAAATATTTGGGAGTGAGAATCATATAAAGTTGTTAGGAATAAAGAAAAAGAGAGGGGGAAGAGAGGGTAGGGTGGATGGTTGTTGTCTTTAAGGAGAAAAAGTTGCTATAAATATTGTGTTGTGGCCACTTTACAGTAAACAATCATATTGGCGCCCCCATGCATACACACGTCAATGGGAAAAAAAAGCAAATGTTAGAAGAAATGAAATGGTCGAGAAGAAAAGGAAATGAAGAGGTCGAATTTTTAAAATGGAAATTGGGTGGAGTTGTTAGGAAAAGAAGAGAGTGTGAAGAAGGAGGGGAGATAGGTGTAGAAAGTTATAGTCTTTAAGGAGAAATAATGGTTAAGAATATTAAGCTGGGATGGGTAAAGATAAAGGTGTATAGTAGGCGTTAGTAAAGTTGGTCGCTTTCTAAGTCACAATAAATATACACCTTCGCACACCCATGCAAACACAGTTACTTTCACTTCGCACTCGTCAGAGGATCAGCTAGCTAGGAAAGATATGCGGCTTGGGTTCCACTCCCTCAATTTGGATGTGAGTGTGTGTGTGTGTGTTCGAGCGCGCGTGAGTGTATATGAAGTGCATTCCATAAGTTTCGAGACTTTTGCCAGAAGAGTCAGTTATACTGTCCTATATTACTGTTATTTTAGTATAATTTTACTATATGACTAATAAGCTGACCTGCCAACTTTTGTTATTTTAGATTGAAGGCGACAACTGTAGCACACAAGCACACACACACATGCATATATAATAATGATAATAATGATAATAATAATGAGAATAATAATAATATTTTTAAAGGATTGACGTAACTTCTCAGAAAGGTAAATAGACGATAAGAAAAGCGCGATACGACTGCAATAGATATTTTATTGATTGAACGATATTTCGACAGCTTGCCTGTTTATGTCGAGTTGAGAATATTCTGAATCTGCTACACTGGGGAGAAATATGTTAGCGAGTTATTAACAACATGCCCCCGAGGGATGAATAAAATCACAGAATTTCATCATATTTATACAAAACTGTTTGATTAAATATACTTTTTCTCCCTCTCTTTCGCTCTCTTTTTCTTCTTACCAGTTGAAAACTTGAAATTTGAAGACTGATGGGATAATTCAATGAACGTGAAAACGCTGGTTGCCCGCGTTCAAATTTTGAATTTGAATTTCTATAATTTTGAATTTCTATGTATCACTTTCGTTTTCGACTCGACAAAGACAGGCAAGTATCGTTCAACCAACAGAATTTCTATTGCAATCGCATCGCGCCCTTCGCATTCTCTAATAATAATACACAGAGTTGCTTGTCAGTTGTTTGACCTAACCAGTTGAGCATGTCCTTAGTGGCTGACGATATGTGCATCTCTGATCAGGAGCAGAAGTAGTGGGGGAGCATCATAGCCATGTGTTGAGAGGGATTCTTTGGGGTTTGAATAATTCACCTCTGGAAACATGGGTGGTTCTTTCAACATCCTTAAACAACCCTTATTCAGGGACCTTTTGAGCGGGATGGGATACTCAACCTGAAGAAAATTCTAACTGGGCCCCACCTGCAAGGTCATGTGCTGTTTATCTTGATATGAGATCACCATGTCGCGCACATATGGTTGTGATGCATGTGCCTGGTATACCCTTATCAGACGAGTAGCCATGATGGGTATATTGGGCTTCGTATATTTTACCCCAGTGTCACTTTGATGGCATGAACTGCTCTCTCACTCAATAATAATAATAATAATAGTAATAATAATAATAATAATCCATGGATGGAATATATAAATATCTTAATATATCGCTACGCGCGTTTCCCCAAATTACATATTTTTTGAGACCATAATCCGAGTTCCTGGGATGATTGGAATTCAATTTGTTAGACATGTTGTCACAGAAAGACATGTGTGTGAAATTATAAAGAACACACGGAAATCGATTTATCTATAGAAGAATTGAAACAATACGCGAGAATGCGATGACGCGACAAAGAAAAAAATGTGAGTACAAATAATAATCGTACACGCAGTCTAATTTCTACACAAATACACATAACTGTAATGTTTATAAGGTTCACGCACGCACTCGTACATTTCGTACATGAACAAGACAATGTAGAACACACAGTGTTAAACAAATTAAACGAGACAAATAATAATAACAATAAATATAAAATGCAAAAAGAGAAAAAAACATGCTCGGTAATAAATCTTCGAAAATAAATAAAGACAAATTTTTATTTATGAAAAATAAAACCAAAACAGATCCGTGGACGGAAGACGACAACATCGAAGTATTATATGCATTCTACACTGCAAAACTATACACGAGAAACATAGGCATAACAAGAGAAACATACCAAATATAGAAAAGAAGAAATACTAATAGAAGGGCGAATGTTTCGGAGAATACCCGTGCGGATGTCTGATGATATATCTTGCGAGAGGCAAAAGCGCCCCAAACCGAAATAAACAAAATAACAGATAAAATGCACACGGATAATGAAACAAAATGGGATAAAAAACAAATGGGACGTAAACACCTGTAGGACCTTTCGACGATTGTATTCATTAAAGGGACTTTGGCGAACAAAATATGAAAAAGTTCGGAATTACAGATGCCACAAAATTTTCTGCCCTTATCAAACGGGAAGGACACCGACAAAATGGACCATTCCAGCTTGAAAGTAGTATTATTGTTCTTCAGACGCCAGAGATAAGAGAAAGCAACGCAGCACGGGGCTAAGCAAATTAGTCTGGCGTCTGAAGAACAATAATACTACTTACACCGGAAACGACACACCTTTTACTCATATGAATAGTGACTAATATAGATAACCCCTCTATTTCCCAAAAAGTTTTGTTATATTTCACCCCAATAGTCAAAAGATTTTCTTATAATTCCAAGAACTACTACCCATTCCAGCGTTGCCTCTCACCTCGCCCGTCTTTTCCTCCCTTTCTCTCTCTACTTCCCTTTCTCTACAGTAAACACAATCGAACACACAGACACAGACCTCTCACCTCACAGCTGTCAGTTTTCTGTCAACTACCCATCCACAAACACAATCACGCTTTCACACACACACATACACACATTATGACAGTTATATACAGTCACACACACAGGCACTCATTCATAAAAGAAATCAATTAAACCCACCATTCTTTTGACCTGCACCCTCTCACCTTACTATTCTTATGCCTCCCTCCTCCTACTTCGTTTGAACCCTTGAACCTTTAGATCCTTCTAGATTCTTCTACATTCAGCCACTCTAACGTCACTCCTTATAAACAGACACTCATTATCGCCATGGCCTCCTTGAGAGCAGTCAGCTAAAAGTCTTTTGTGCATTTTGATGTCGACATAAGTTCCTTGCCTTTCCTGATGAGAAATCTGCATAATGTACTCCTTATTCCTTCGGAATTAGGAATATGCAGCCTTCGAAACATATGTCGAAAATAATGGAAATTTGTTAACAAGTCGTTCAACTCTATTCTTTCATAAACTTATAATTTAAAAAAAAATATATATATATATATATATATATATATGTATATATTTATGTATATATACACATGGATATGCGTATACGTATGTATGTACGTGTGTGTATTGGTGGGAATTAATAAGTTTATGTCTACACTGATCTAAGACACATGTCTTTATGTTTCTTTGTCTCTTGCTTGCAGTTCGATAATTAGTAACCGATAAGAACACCATTCAAAATACGTATTCATGTGAATATGATCCAGTCAGCAAAACACTTGAAGGGCATGCCACAGCATACCCGTTATCTAGTGAGTGAAGTTAATGGAATAAAAATGTCGGTTTGCCGCTTCAAAGGAGATGTTTACAGTTGTTGTCTCGGATGTCACAGTTTGTATTGGCTGAGACTACGATGACTGTGTTCTACTGCATTTTGAGGAATTGTTAAAATATGTACTCGATAGATACAATTCCTTGCCAAATGCGGAGGGATATTGAGTATAAATTTTGCTCCACTAACTGGATAAATTCAATAGAATCTGGCGAAAACTCGATCAAGAATACCAGATGTTCAAATGCATGGCGACAGTCTAACGACTGAAGCAGATAGAAGAAACAAAGAGATTATATATGTATAGATATAAAAAAATAATAGCAAATGGATTGTGGTTAACAACAGCTGTTTCAGACGTGTATTTTATTGATGAATAGAAGTGTTACATCATGCACAAAAAAATAAAGGATTCAATCAAGTGAAAATATGTAAGTATTATACATTTTGAACATCTCAAGTACAAAGTATCATTTTCACCTCCACTATATATATATATATATTATAATTAATAAGTGGAATGACCACTAAAGTGGATTCCTATACGCTAGAGATAGACGTCATATCACCTTATCACAAAGAGTGCGTTCTCAAGGAAAACTGAGCAAACGCCAAAATGTAAAAAATAAGCAAGGCAAATGAAAATTTACATAATAAAACTATTACCTAAGTATCATGGTTTCATTATTAACACTTGTAATATGCAAAATGTAAATCCTCAGCGTAGCCTGTCGTATTTCAAAACCTATTTCACCGAACTATAAACAAAAACGTTTTCCCGAAAGAAAACTTATGTGCAGTTCTACAAAATATATTTGTGGTATATTTCAAATGTCTTCATTTAGGCGCGCTTGTGCCGGAAATAACCCTGCAGAAATAAATTACCGCAGTTAATTTACCGGTTTGAGAACATTGCTATTTTAAATTAAAATAATGAGGGTAGAAATTGATATCAATCAATTAACATTAATTTAAACCAGTGGTCTAGTATATTTTAAAAAATGCGAAGATTTAAAAATTATATTACAATTAATAACAGGAATGAGCACTAAAGTGGATTCCTATACGCTAGAGATAGAAGTCAAATCGCCTTACCACAAAGAGTGTATTCTCAAAAAAAAACCCAAAAAACCAGCAAACACCAGAAGGTAAAATTTGACGTCTATGTTATACGTGTTGATTTTGTTTGCATTTGGACCTATGGAAGAATTTAAAGGTGTGATAGGACCTATGACATCATGTAGAAAATTTCGTGTTGTGTATTTAGGAATCGGTGTAAATTATTAATATTTGGAAAGCTTCTTTTAAGCATTGTCGACAAGTGAGTCGTTGGCCTTGGCGAGGAAACCCGGAATCTATTATGATCCATGGTGTCTTATATGGTACCTGTCTATTTATTAGATGGTATATATGGTTGGCTAGGGAGATAGATTTGCTATGCTCCTCATACTTAAATGAGTTTATATGCGGTGACTATCTCTATTTAAAATTTAAAATAGATCTGATATAGTAGTTAGTAGAATTATGCAATATGTTGTGGACTGTGCATTTGTATACTACGTTAAACCTTCTGTAGTGGGCTTGCAACGGGCATTCGGTTGCGGATCGGCAGTTGCAGCGATCTGTCATACGTGTGTTATTAGAGTGTTATTAAAATGGAAGACGCAATATGGAGAAATTAAAATTAAGTGTCTTATTATGGGATTGGCTCGTATCATTATTATTGTTGTTGTTATTAATATTATTACTATTATTGTTATTATTAGTAGTAATGGTATTATTATTATTTATAATATTAATAGTAATAGTAGTGGTCTGGAAATGTCTGGAAGTGTATAAAATAGCACCTACTCTGTGAAGCGTCTTGTCTGTAAGGATGAGATCATGGAAAAGGACACTGACTTTGAACAGTGACAAGGAATCTCTCAATGCTGGAAATGTAAGAATTTTATGTGGCATTTTCCACGGTGACCCTCTATCATCATTCCTCTTTTGTCTAACCAGCCTTAATGCCTCTCTCAAAATTACTCGATACGGCTATAAAATGTTTGACAAAAATATAAATAATCTCATTTACATGAATGATTTGAAGCGTTTTGCAAAAAATGACCAACAACTACAGGGCTTAGTAGTGATTGTTAAACAATTCAGTGACGACATAAGGATACAATTTGGCCTTGATAAATGTGCAAAAGCAATCTTTATCAAAGGAAACATGGTAGAAACATCCAACGTTAATCTTGACCAGCAGAATGCCTTAAAGAAGTTAGAACCAGCGGAGAGCTACAAATACTTAGGGGTATTTGAAGGTGATGGAATAAAATATTCAGTGATGAGGAAAAGGATCAGAATAGAATGTTATCACATAGTAAGGGCAATACTCAAAACAGAGTTGATTGCAAGAAACAAGATCGAAGCGATCAATACTCTAGCCATACCGGTCATGACTTACAGTTTCAATATCATTACCTAATATATTACTGAAATATGTAATCTTGACAGAAAAATACGAAAATTGTTGACAATGCATAGAATGCAACACCCTAAGGCAGATATAGAACGAGTTTTCCTGCCAAGAAAAACGGGCGGCCGTCGACTCTTACAACTGGAATTAACAATGAAGATTGCTTCAATTGCCCTAATGACCTATCTGAAAACTCTGATGACTGGATGTAAACCTTGTCTCAAAGCATGAAAAAGAAAAAAAAAAGAAAAAAAAGAAAAAAAGGAAGCATCATACTCAGTAACAAAACGAGGAAATTCTAATTGAATTCGAAATACAACAAATTCCAGAATTAGACGTATTGGAAACAAGCATAGAAAAAGTTAAGCGCATGAAAACGCGTGCTAAAACTGCTGCCTTAGATATTCTTACTGATTAATGACAAGCAAAACCTCTCAATGCCAAATACCCAAAGAGAGCTAATAGTGCCGATGCTGACAAAGCCCCTACCCATCAATGGTTTGTGTCTTCTGGCTTAAAATGAAAAATAGGAGAGTTTATCATAGCAACCAAAGATCAATACCAACCTTCAAGGAACTACCAGGCCAACAGATTAAAGATTTCAACAGGCACGATAGAGCAGCACATTATATTCACGGGGACAAGAAAACCACTAACATGCACCACCCAAAAACGCGTTGATCGAGTGTACTTCCTAGACGTAATGTGGGAACAGGAATGATGTAAGCAGAACTGTGCTACAAGATCTCCACAATAGCAACGAACAGTTATTCATCTAGTACAGAGGACTGGACTCTGCGGCTTGTATGCAAGCCTCTACATGGAAGTTTGTACTTCGAAGCCAAAACGCTGATGTAGACTAAGCAACAGCCCATCAGTGCCCGAGAAGCTCAGGACTAAAAACAGAGACTGAAGGTTTTATACTGGCGGCACAAGATCAAAGCTTGCTTACCAAAACCTACCAGGCTAACGTTCTTCAAAACGGTTCTGACGCTAAATGCAGATTCCGGGATATATTTGACGAAACAATAGACTATCTCGTCTCGGGATGTCCTGTGCTGATACCAATCGAATACAAAAATCCCCACGATAGAGTAGGGCAGTACTTACATTGGAAAATATGTAAACACTAAAAAATCAGAACTCCTGCTTACTGGTATGAATATCATCCTGAGCCAGTCGTTGAAGGTAAAAATGTCAATACCCTTCGGAATTTTCTAGTCAACAGCAACAGAACGATCCAGGCTAATCGACCTGACATAATCATTAAAGACTGGGAGGATTTGATGAGGAATGGATAGCGAGAGATGATGTAGTCAAATGTCTCATTGGGCTTGTTGAACATTCTGCATTTGGTGTTAGGATCGCTTTTCATTGTATTGCTTTTATAGTTGTATGTAGTTACACATTGGCCTTGTGCAGTGAGAATGATTCCTTCCGTTTCAGCTTCTAGTCCAGAACTTTTTAGCCTTTGTTGGTTTTTACATAGGCTCACTTTTCTGTCAAGCTGGTACTTCCAAGTGCACTAATCACTATTGTTATCACGTCCACTTTCTTCCTTGCACACAACTTGTGTATTTCCCATTTCAATGCATTGTAATTGTTCATTTTTTTCTTCTTTCACTTTAACCTTCTTGTGACCAGGACATGCTATATCAATTATCAGGCATGTCTTGCCTTTTCTGTTCACCACAACAATGTCAGGTTTCATCCGATGTTTACAACTGAATCATTGTATTTCACAGGATTTCGCAATCCTCATTCTCAGTAACATCTGATCCTCCTTTGATCTTTGTAGGCCATAATCTCCAGTAGCTCCCAATAAATAGGTCATTCCTGCCACGTTGTCATGTCGCCTTTTGTATTCACGTTGTCCCAATTTTGGGGTATTCGCCAACAATATGCCACACTGTTTCACTCCTCACGCCACACTGTTTGCAGTTGTCGCTCTCAGTTCATTTATGAAATCTGCACTTTACATAGTTTGCCCTCATGTATTATTATTATTATTATTATTATTATTATTATTATTATTATTATTATTATTATCATCATCATCATCATTATTATTATTATTATTATTATTATTATTATTATTATTATTATTATTACTATTATTATTATTATTATCATCATCATTATTATTGTTGTTGTTTTTTTATTTGTTAGAGTGCTCGATCCAGTTTGCTCTGGTAGATTCGAAGAGAGCGGACAGCATCCCGCTGTCTGAGGTCTCACAGAGTCTCTTTCGGACATTATAAGCATTGATACTTAGTTGTTAATTATAGTGGGAAGCATTCGACATCCAAATACCAATCACAAAATCCTAGCTGTCTCCAGCAGCGCAGTTTCTTGGGCTTGTTCTGCTCTTATTTCAATTCCGATTTCTCTGACATATTTCTCGAACTTGGTTGTTAGTGCTCCGAGTGCCCTTATAACTACTGGAATGACAGACACTCTTCCTCATAGACCACATTCTTGCGGTTTCGTCTTTTAGTAGTTTGTATTTTTCAATCGTTTCTAGTTCTTTGTTACTTATGCATGCATCTCTAGGTATTGCAATATCTATAGTCTTGATTTCCTTTTTCCCTTTATCTACTACAACAATATCTGGTCTCCGAGCCTCGATTAGGGAGTCAAATTGCATTGTAAAATCTAACATTATCTTATATTCCATGTTTTAGATGACTCCTGCTGGTTCATGTTCGTACCATTTATATGCTCTGTTTAGGAATCCAGTGAACGAACTTAGCCACATTACCGTTCCTTCTTTTGTTGTGCTTTTAGTCCAGCATACTACACTCACTCACAATATGTGAGATTACTTCATTTCTGCTGCCACGCATCATACAAAGGGGCGGTTCGCTGCTCTTATCCATTTGGAACTTGATGTAATTAGTTCTCAGAGATTGTTCCGGATGCTGCATATCAATGTTTCAGTGCATCCTTTTATATCACTTTTTCTTAGCTATTTCCAAGGGTTGATCATGTCCTCTCCCTCGGTTTCTCTGAGGAATTGTTCATGTAGCGCTTTAATTTTCCAGTTGTCATTTCTATTATTATTATTATCATTATTATTATTATTATTATTATTAGTCTTACTTATTCCTGAAATTTTCTTTCTATTTCATGCCGAGTGATTTCCAACACCAATGGATCTCTCTCTCTCTCTCTATATATATATATACATTTATAGGCCATTAAAATGAAGACACTGCATTGTTCATTTGCAATATTAAAAAAACATTATTTACAGTAGCAGAAAGACCCCTAATTCTAATAAGTTTATGGCATTTTACTTCTAATTATTTCTTTGTATAATAGTGCTCACTTGCTCAGTAAATATTGCTTTCGTTATTTTATCAGTCATAATCTCTCTGTTTTATGCAAACATCAAGGTTGTCCAACTACGTTTAGTGTCCCCAAAAAAAAAATAGCTGTGACCACATAGCGTTATGATAGTACCTGTAACGTATCAAATAGCCATAGCAACAGATTCACTTCATAATTCTTAGATAACGACGGAAAAGAAATAAGTTACATGAGTTCGAAGCTTCAGAAAGTTTTAAGAAGTTATCCAATATAAATTTTTTGCAGTATGTATAAACAATAATCTGAGGGCATTTACACAACGATTTTAAGTCAATAAATTGCCTGATTTCCTCAGAGGGAGAGAGAGAGAGAGAGAGAGAGAGAGGGAGAAAGAGCGAGAGAAAGAGAGTGTGTGTGTGTGTTGCAAATGAAAACGAAAAATTTCGCCAGAGTATATTAATATTGTTTATCAGTTGTTAGAACCTACTGTGCAGTGAACGTAAAGCTTTAATATTTCAATTTGAGATATTAGATAATGACAGACGCTTCGAAACAACCTTTTTATCGATATATATTAACAGAGTTTATTAACTTTGATAGTTCTGTATGTCCTGGAAAGTTACATTTTTCTACCTCAGTTTGATGCTTATATCACTTGTCAACTGTTTTCATTTTATAATGGTATTGTAGGTATTAGCCAAATCTGTCATGGCTTGATTTATACTCTATCGTGCTAAAACTTTACGTACACTGTTTCAATCTCATCATTGCAGAATCGGCACTTTGGATCAACCCCATTTTAGTAACATTGACCTGATAGTTCTGGTCTAATAAGCTTTGATCTTGAGCCGCAAATATTAAGTGTTCGCTCAATGACTTCAGCCCTGATGAGTGTGCTTTCTGGTTCGTTGACTACGAAAAGACCTTCAACGGTATCGATATCAATGAAGTGCTGTATTCCTTCGGGAAGCAAGGTGTTGCTGTACACTACATGGATTTCCTTAGGGAGGCAAATTCGGGATGCACTACGGACGTGACCTTGTTATCATCACTCGTGCGTGTCTCGATCACGAAGTGAATCAAACAGGGAGGCAGCATCTCTCCAGAGCCCTTCACTCACTGCATGTCTATAAATGGTCATCGGAAACATCAGTAGGGACGGCAGATATGTCTGATGAACGAGCTGATCACCAGCATTTCTGAAGTCGGCCTGATGATCAATCACGTATAAAAAAAGTACATGCAGTCCGAAGACGTGACAACTGGCTAAGTTGGAGGCGATGGAATCGAGGAGGTTGAAAGTTATATGTATCTAGGCCAAGCTATAGCCATGGGACGTGATATGGAAAATGAGATTTTGCGGCGAATAAGACCAAGCTGGAGAGTATTCATTTCAGCAAAGGATGTGCTGAAAAAGCCACTCGCGCAAATGCCTTAAACTGTACGGTTCTACCTGCAATGCTTTGTGCAAGTGAAATGTGGACGATGATGAAGAGGGAAGAACAATAGTTGATAACATCGCAAAGAACAATGGAAAGGTCGATGCTCGTAATATCCTAGAGAGATCACATCCGAAACGAGAGTGAAGGACTTTATCGCCGGAAACGAAAGTGAAGGACTTTATCGCCGGACTTTATCACGCAGGCCAGACATGTCTCACAGTGCACCGATAATTGGCGGATCCTTGCAGTGGAGTGGTACCTGCACGAGTGGAAACTACCACTCCGAAGGCCACCACTCAGGTGGATTGACGATATAAAGAAAATAATGGGACCGCAATGGAGAAGGAGGGTAAAATCAAGAACGACGGAATGTATGAAATGATATGGCCAACGGATTCAAAGAGACGTCCGACACTGGCCGGTCAAGGTGATCAAGGTGATTATTAAATAATAAATAGGCAGTGAGTAGTAGAATTGATAATGCGTTAGACAGACAGTTTAATGGTATTTCTTTCTTCTCTTTTCGTGCTAAGCACAAAATCTCACTGTGGCCACTTGTGCCTTTGACATTCGATAAAATAATTACCAGTTGAGCACTGGATTTTATGTAATTGACTCTTAAAATTGCTGACTTTGTGCCAAACATCGAATGAATAGCTGTTATTGTTGCTATTGCTGTTGCAACTTTCGGTTTTGTTGTTGTCGTCGTTAATTATCATCCTGTGGCGGGAAATATGCTTTGAATCTGCTTGATTTAATTATATATTTGTCTGCAGTTAACCCATTGCAATATTTTCCTTGAGGGGTGGTAGCAGTAGATTCAATAGCGTAAACAAGCGTGGTACTCTCAAATAATTTCAAACGGGAAAACAGAATTGAAAAAAAAATTAAGAAACAGCAAGGTTTGAAACAACCGCCTTTTGTTGTACAATAGGAATCACAAAAAACATATAATGTGGAAAATATTAATTTAAATTATAAACAGTATAAAGGCAACGGATCTCAACGACAATGTGGTATATTTTGCTAGTGTTAGGTCTGAAGGAGATCCTCGAAATGATTCCACCAGAGGAGTATGCCAAATAACGGAGTATCTCTTTGCCTGACAAATTTACCAGGTAAAGAAAAGAAGCAAGTAACATATCTTCGAGAGGGAACTCGGAGGAAATTCTCACTAAGCTCCATCTATTGGGATGGAGAATTTGGAAACACAGACCTGGCGCATCCCACATCATTTACAGAATGGTGAAATAATATAGGATCCCTACTGATACTAAGTTCATCGGCAGTGAAAAAGCTTCTCTCGCGGGGCAACTTGCACAAAGATATGGCCAGTGCACACTTCCTGCTTCTAATGATCTCTGAATACCCATATCATTATCTCAGACTTATTTCCCATTGTTGGACGGAGAGGAGGCAGATTAATCGAATGGCACACTCTGCGAATCAAACCGATATACGTTTTGTTTTTAGAGCAATTCGAGGAAACATTTCAAAAATCAGAAAGCAGAGAAAATTGAAGATAACAGTAAACGGTTACAGAACTTTGAACTATGTACGGCTTCGAAAAGTTAACGGTTGTTGCTGATCTCTCCATCAATCACTGTCCCGAAGACACATACTATAAGACGAAGCAAGCGAAATCCTTAGACGACAGCAATGTCAAGGCCAACGAACTACGGTACCGAATAGCCTATGAATCTATCAAAGCGCAGGAGTTGTTTTGTGGTGATGGAATAGATTTAAGCTGGAGATTTGTGGAATGCTAATGTTGACAGTAAGAAAAGTAAAATGGAATGAAAAGGACAAAAAATGAGTGGATGAAAAGAGTCTGCCACAGAAGGCACCAATTTCTTTTGATTCCATGTTTAATGGAGTGAGAGATGCCTAAACGAAAATAAATTTCTAAGGTTGAGCAAGAGATGTATATATACCACCTCTGATGAGCTGCAGAGCATTTATCAACTAAAAAACAATATCTTTAAGGTAGTTTTAGCTTGATAGCTATTAAGTTCCAATTTCGCTATTTAGTAACTGGTGAAGGAAGGAGGAAATACAGAATTGAAGTGAAAAAAAAAATGAAGATTCCGTAGCCAAGAAATGCATGAATTAATCATACGACTTAGTTGCTAATTGTTATTAATTGTAGCTAAGAAACTAGTATTAATGAAAGGTAATAAATAAATTATATTCTAAACATTTTCTTACAACCTTCTTAGTTAAAATAAGTTTGTTGCCAATGAATAAAACGCTTATTTTATTCTTCACTTCAAGTCTGAGGGCTGAAAATTATTTTCCCAATCTCCAATTTCATTTGGGATATTATCAATTAGAAAAATATAGCAATTTTTTTTCAAGTTGTAAAAACAATAGACGATTAATTAGAATGCATCAGAGAAAGCCTTGAAATTGTAAAACTACCATGAAAACTGCAAAGATTACAGCGAAATTTATTACTTTTATTCTCGTTTCTTCTTTCTCTTCTTTCCTTTGTTTGGTTGTGTTTAAGTTTCTGTTACTCAGTCAAGATCAAAAAAGAGGATGCTATGCTTTTCCAATGTAAACCAGATTAATCAAACTTTAATCGGTCTAAATTAGATTTATCTTTTGTAATAAATAATTCACGTAATGGTAATTCCCTCTAAATTCCGCATAAGGGAAGAAATTTAGACTGAACCAAGCTGCATTATATTAAAGTTACGTCAAATTAACGTAGTTTCTCCAGAAGAAATTATATTCAGTTCCACTGCAGAAATTTAAACACAGCCATGTCAAAGTTTAAATGTATGTATGCACATGAGTAAGTTGTCATTGATAGTTGTTTGGATACAAGTTCAGTTCTACAGATAACATTACGTCTTTGCAGTTTACAAAACTTGAAACATTAATGGAAAGAAAAAAGAAGTGGAAGTATGTACAGAGGAAAAAGTAAAAATTAGAGAGCAAAAGAGAGTGAACAATGTGTAAAAGAAAAGCCAAATAGATTAAATGATATACGAGAAAATATGTCAAATAAAAGAAATTATAAAATAGGAGACAGAGATGATAGAGAATATAAGTGTCGTTCCTAATGTAAATAACAGTGTCGCTGTGTAGAGAAAAATTTAGGGACAGTATTTGTATGCGTGTGTATGTGTGGTGTGTGTGTCTGTGTCACTGTGTGTGTGTATGCGCGTGCGTGCATCTGTGTAAATATATGTGGGAGAGAGAGAGAGAGGGAAAGAGAGGTAGAGACAGACAAAGACAGAGAGAAATAGAGAAGAATAGAGGCGGAACAGAAAGGCAAAATCATTTCAGATGTGAGTTCTTTGTAAATAACTTATAATAAAAGATGGCGTCGTTAAAGATATTGTTTTGTAGTTGATATATGTTATGTTACACATATGGTAACAAGAATGAGCCCTAACTATGCGAACCTGTCCGTTGGCTACTTTGAAGCATAAATATTCTCACGATTCACTGGTCCCACTTCCGACCTCACTCTCCCGCGAACAACTAGACTCCTTCCTTTTGTCCACTCCATCCATCTTACCCTCGAATTCTCCTACGCTATTTCCAATATTTTCGTTGCATTTCTAGACATTTCTGTCAACATACACCACTCCGCTCTCACTACCTCCATCCACTATAAACAC
>NC_043009.1:46516673-46541673 GCF_006345805.1 Octopus sinensis | reverse complement strand
CTGCATTGTCTCTTTCGTGGTAAAGAGATAACTGATTCTTCAAAGAAGATTTCAAAATTAACTTGAAGCGAATTCTCTTGAATATGGACAAAATTTAACATCGTAGTGTTATAGAGTACTTACAGAAAAGGGTTTAGCCTCCAACGACATCCATGCTGACATGGTTGCTACATTAGAGGAATGTCGCTACTGTGTGCAAAAGCGGGCAACTAAATGTAGGAGGGGAGTGGAAAGTCTTGAAGATACCCAAGATTTGGACATCCTGCAACTTTCCTTTTCCTTTTCGGAGGTGAACCCAATGGTGGCTGTTGATAACATTTCTTTGTAATTTCAGAAAGTTACTGCTTGCTCCTTATCATTGCTTCGTTCAAACTCTGCTCATGCAGTTCTCAGTTACAACGTCCTAGGCTGCTTTGATATTTTATCTTTTTCATGGTACAGTAGCGGCTTTTATAAAGTCCTCGATAAGATATTTTGACCATCTCTTTCGTCACTGAGTTGTTTAAAGTACCATGAAGGTAGAAGACTATTGAAATAAGGAGATGGTGTTAGTATGTAAATGAATTTGACAAGATTGCGGGCTTGAAGGGTATCGAGATTCTACAAGTGACCTGGAGTATTGTCAATCTCTAACAATGACATAGTTTTAAGTTATGGTCTTCGTAATATCTTTTTGTTGCTAAACTAAAATTTAGGTGAAACTATTGAAACATTCTATTGTCATTCATGCCTTCCTGTTCGATCTCAAAATTCTGTCATATATCATAGTATTTCTGGATGATGAAAGGGCGTTGTCTTTGTGTTGACGTCTCCTCAAGCATTATCGTCAAGTAGTAGTGCTAAACTGTCTTCTAAAACCTTGAAGCAAAAAGCTTTTTTTTTATTCCTCGGGTAACGAAAGTGGAATGGATTTCTTTATCAGAAAAGTACCGTTTCATCGATGTTGACAACGGTTTGGAGAGACAACTTAAACAAAATAAACGATCAGAGATTATCGACGTACACCAGCTTCATTTCCTTCAACATTTGCAATTTTTTATAGTATAGAGTTTTCCGCGACACTTTACTGATCTTTCGGTACTTGAGATTTGAGCTATTTTAAATTTATGAAGAGTAAAAAGTTATGTGAAATATTTGTGTATGACGAAATATATATTAATTTGAATGATTATTCGTAAATTCCTTCATAATATATATTTCTACACGAACATACTCATTCTGTTACTCCACTTTCTATAAAACACTTTCACCTTTTGAGAGGAAGAAAGTACTCTCCCCTTCACTTTTATGTGCATGATAGCGGCATGGTATTAAGGCAGTAAGGCATTACTTGTCATTTTTATTGCTTTTGTAACCATTCTACATTTATACAAATTCATTTGTACAACAAATTTTATTTCCACTTTATATTTAACTAAACATCACAATTCGAAAATTTGAATAAACAAATGAAAATTTAAGACAAAATTAACAGATGCAAAATGATTGAACATATACGTATATTATTAAAGAGGATCACTCTTGGAAGAGAAAACATGGTTGCTAAAAAGGCTACGGATTGTATGTTACGATATCAAGAACGAAAAGGCAACAAAGAATGCAAAGCATGTACGAAAAACAAGAACGAGAAAGGAATCGAGTATGGAAACAACATATGAATGAAGAACTGTTGCTACATTTGAACACCAGAAATATTTAGGTGATTCTGTGATAAAATGCCAACATCTTTTTATTTTCAATGCCTTGATCTGATGTCGTCTTTAACTTACATAAATGAAGATATGTAAGTTCATATAAAATATCAAAGCAAGAAAATTTATAAAAATCTGTTATTCCTATGGGTTCTACTTGTTTTTTTTTTGATAATGTTCCATCTCAATAAAATATTATCTCCTCGAAAAAGAGCTCTTACAGCGAATCAGCGCTAAACGGGGCAACTCTAAGTGGTTTCATAAAGCGGCAGATCACACTATATATTTGTGTATGTGCGTATGTGACTGTCTGGGTTTGACAGTGTGTATATGCAGGCGCGCACATATAATTAATTATGTGTGTGTTTAGCTATATTATTTTAATGCGTAGATTGTTATCTTAGTTCTCGTTCCGTTTTATTACTTCTATTCTGAACTGTTGCGAAACTGAAAGTTATGTGTAGCCTTGACGACTGTCAGTTAGGTCATGACGCCTTTCACATGCTGTTATTGCTGTTATTAATAATGTTTAAAGGTCAATCACTTCAGATTTAAAGATTTTTTTTCTAACACAACCATCTGTTTCTTTTTTAATGTGATTATTTGTTAGCAATAATTCTTATTGCTTTGATTCATAATGAGTCGTTGCCATCTCATGTGTTGAGTGCTATGAATACTATTTCCCATTCAACTGATCCCTACATTGTTGCGTCTATATCACAAATAAATTGTATCAGAACTATCGACGCACAGCTGTGAATTTACCCCCATGCCCTAAATGCCATGAACTCAGTACCATTTCATCGTTATTAGCAAGTCCCATAAACTAAATATATCGATTGTGCAATGTTTGTTTCATTGTTTCGAATTATCTACCAACACACCGAAATCTTTCAAGATAAAGGACACAAACATTATTTAACTGACGAGTAAATTATATAAAATTACTATTTCTTAAAATGTTATAATAGCAATATTTGCTATCTAATCCGAAACGTATATTTATAAGCAGTACTAATCCTTTGGAAAATATATCCATTAAACAGAGAGAAGGTTACGAAGTTTTGGCGTGTTGAGAAGATAAAGGTTATCTTTTTCAGAAAAATCTTAAAACTCAAATTAATGCCATACAATAACATCTATAGAAAAGTGGATTCTTTCAACAGCATAAATGGAAGCTGGTACTGGGAAAGGAAATTGTTTATGTCACTCATAAATGCTTGACAATGTAAATATTGTTACATGCTGATAAAATAGATACTACTTGTAAAATATAATTTCTTGGACGCGATACAGAACTAACATTTGAAAATAAATTGAGAAAGCACAGATAATTAAATCGGTCCATTTTAATCAATGCTGTTTATTCATATTGCATCGCCAAAGAAATTACACGAAAAAGCAAACTGTGCGTAACCAAATGAAACAAAAGTAATAGCGAAAAAGATACAAAGTAAGGAACGCAATATAGTTAAAGCCAGTGTTTAAGAAATTTACTGTCATTCTAAATACGCATTCCTCGAGCAGCATACATATTCCATCATTTGCATAAAAAAAATAAATAAATGAATAAATGAAATAATGATAATAAATAAATATCATTTTCGCCTGAATGTGGAATATATCTTCTGCCGCCAAGTGTCACAATATAAAAATAATGGGAATAAATTAAATGTATAAAAGTCATCATACGATTACTAAAATATGAGTTTCTGTCTTTGAAACCGATCTCTTCATAAAAATTTAGCATTGTAAATCATTCTGGTTTCCACGAATAACAACCCAGCCTGATACGCGGGATATACAGCGTACCCGTTTGGAAATCACACGCAGTAATACAATATCTCATACTATTTGCATCACCTACAAGATACATCAACACTCACCAATGTAAAGTTGATTACACTGAAACTAGTAATGGTCTACGTCGGCAATAAGCTCAAAAAGAGGTTGCAAAGAGGCATTAGTTAGTTTCTTGTGGAGAAGAGAATGGAAGTGTGGTTGCAGACAAAAGCTCTTTATCAGAAAAGTGAGGAATAGTTGTTGGTCACTTTTGGTATTGTAATTTCTTCCATTGATGGAAAAAGTCAGTTCTGGCTTATTTTTCACAAATTTCTTTGACATATACTAAAGTAAAATTGCAGGGGTATAATTTTGTGGATTTAATTTTGAGTATAATTACAGGATATGAGTTTGACACCAAAGCCAACATGATTTCCAATTGTTTTTTACATTGGTCTCAATGAATTATGTAAGTGGAGTGTTTTGTAGAAATAATATATACTGTTCTATTATATATACGTTAAATTTTACTGTGGTAAGCTTATTATTTACAATTCAACATAAAGCTCAGAATACGGATTCAGATCCACTTCAAGCTAAGATTTCTATGATATGTCAAAGGATATGTTCTCTCTTTTTCAAATGTTGATGCACGTTTGAATGTATGTATGTATGTATGTATGTATGTATGTATGTATGTATGTAGTATGTATGTATGTATGTATGCATGTATGTATGTATGTATGTATGTGTATGTGTGTGTATGTAAGTATGTATACACAGTCACAAATATACATATGTAAATGTATATATTTATATATCGTGGCACTCCGTCGGTTATGACGTCGAAGGTTCCACTTGATCCGATCAACGGAACAGCTTGCTCGTAAAATTAACGTGTAATTGGTTGAGCACTGCATAGACACATGTACCCTTAACGTATATAGGGGAGAGTCAGCGTGACACAGTGTGTGACAAGGCTGGCCCTTTGAAATAAAAGTACAACAGAAACAGGAAGAGAGAGAAGGTTGTGGTGAAAGAGATTTTAGGTATTTTCGTTCAATAAACATCTACATCTGGGAATCGAAACCGCGATCCCACGACCACGAGTCCGCTGCCCTAACCACTGGGCCATTGCACCTCCACAAAAAGTCTAAGCTAAGAGCATTTATTCCAGATTAAAATAGGTTTCAAAAGGACACCAGCAGAAGGTAAAAGAAAGAGAGGAGGACCGAAAACCTCATGGCGCAGATCAACCACAATGGCTTGAGAGATGCCTGTATCACTTGGCCGGATGCATAGAAAAGTGCAACCAGCAAAACATGTGGTAGGTATATGTGAGGTACATGTGCTTTCATGTGTGTGTGCGTATGTATGTATGTATGCGTATGTATGTATGTATGCGCATGAGCGTGTGTGTATGTGAGTGTGTGCGTGGCTTTCTCTGTGTGTGTGTGTGGAGGTATATGTGTGTTCCTGTGTGCATGTGTGTGTATGCGCGTGTGTGCGTGTGCATGTGCGTGTGTGTATGTGTGTGTACAATGTATGTGTGCGTGTGTATGTGCATGTATGTGTGTTGTGTGCATGTGTGTGCGCGTGTGCTTGTATTTGTGCGTGTTTGTATATGTACGTGTGTGCATGTATGTGTGTATACAGAAATAAAATAAAATATAATTTAAAAAATCGATAAAAAGGAGGGAAAGGGGGAAGGGTAGAAGATGTAAAAATATAAAAATGAATAAAAATTGCAAAAATAACAGATACAAGATAAAAAGTAAAAAATAAAATAATTAAAATTAAAGGGATCAAATTAATACAATTATAAAAAAAAATGAATGCAATTAAAAGGTTAAACAATTCGACAGAAAGAAAACGATAACAAATCGAAAAAAGACTGACTCTGTAAAAAAGTAAGTGGTATAAGGGAGGATAAGATAAGATAAAATAAACTAAAATAAAACAAAAAGTTCTTTTTAAGGAGTTTGTAGAGACAGTCGTTAAGAGGATGGGTTGTGCTGAGTTCGAAAGGAATTTGTGTGTGTAGACTGAAAATGTAACGCTGTTCCTGGCGGAGTCGTGAGTGTATTGATCCGTGGTGCAGAGCGAGGCCAAAAACTGAGATATCAGCGGTAGATTGGTCGGCCAAGCAGAAATGACGTGCGACGGGGTTGTTCGTGCGCAGAGTGTATTACAGAGATTACATCTAATGCAATAGGTAATGCTTGAAGAGCTGTAGGAGGAGTTTCTAATGTGGAGAGTGTGATAGTGGGATCCAGTGAAGGAGGTGGTGTTGGCAGCGGGATCTAGAGCAAGGGAAAGATCCGGTTGGGACTAGGGGGAAGAGGAGAAGATGATACGGATCAGTAGATCGTGTAGGTTACGGGCGCATTTAAAGGAGGACAAGGGTGGGCTGGAGAAAATGGGGTTCATACATCGAAACAGACATACATACGCATATATACATTCGATCCTTTTTCCAAGAAATCTAATGCTCGTAGCTTAGTTTTTCCTTGGGGCTAGCCGGATCGGAGCGATCTCAAGATTAATCAGCCGAAATTGCAAGGATGATCCGGTTCTTGACTGAAGATTGAAGGCTTCGAATGTCCCATCCGTGTTTTTTGTATCGTCTTCTAAATGTTTTACGTTCTTGTCCCAGTTTGTATTTTTCTACATATAATATATATAGCGACGCCCGTACCCTCTTTGGCCTTGTATGTACATATTCCTTTAAATTTGGTACGACTCTATAACACTGTCTCTCTCTCCTACATTTCTCTGCCTTTCACACTTTGCACTCTACTTTGATCTGTCTCTTTCTCTCTCTCTCTCTCTCTCTCTCTCTCTCTCTCGCTACTTCTCCTCCTCCCTTTCTCTTTTCTTGCCTCTGATTCTTTGGTCTACTCTTCCCCCACTCTCTCACATTTCTCTGTCCTTCTCACTTTGCACCTCACTGATTTCGTCGCCAAGCCAATCCTTGGCACGCTCTCTTTCTTCTCCCCTCTTTAATTCCTTCTTTCTCTCTCTTCTCCCCCCTTTGGTGCCTTCGTCCTTCTTTTTCTCTCTCTCTTTGATTCCTTTACCCCCTTTCTTTTCTCTCTCTTCTCCTCTCACGTGACCGCTGGTCAACCAGACTTTCGGCTAAACTAAGTTGTACTGTCTATTAGTCGTAATACGCCAGCTAAACTAAGTTGTACTGTCTATTAGTCGTAAGACACCCGCTGTTTTTGTCCTGTTATTACTATTATTGTTTTTTGTATTTATATTCGTGTGGCATCGTCCGTTTTTCTGTCCTTGTTTCGTACACATTCGATCCTTTTTCCAAGAAATCTAATGCTCGGAGCTTAGATTTTCCTTGGAGCTGGCCGGATCGGAGCGATCTCAAGATTAATCAGCCGAAATTGCGAGGATGATCCGGTTCTTGACGGAAGATTGAAGGCTTCGAATGTCCCGTCCGTGTTTCTAGTATCGTCTTCTAAATGTTTTACGTTCTTGTCCCAGTTTGTATTTTTCTACAATTAAAGAGGGGAGAAGAAAGAGAGCGTGCCAAGGATTGGCTTGGCGACAGAATCATTGAGGTGCAAAGTGAGAAAGACAGATAAATGTGAGAGAGTGGGGGAAGAGTAGACCAAAGCATCAGAGGCAAGAAAAGAGAAAAGGAGGAGGAGAAAATAGATACATATGATAATGTGCGTAACTGGTACTTTATTTATCGACCCCGAGAGGATGAAAGGCAAAGTCAACCTCGGCGGAATTTGAACTCAGAACATAACGACAGACAAAATACCGCTAAGCGTTTCGCCCGGCGCGCTAACGTTTCTGCCAGCTCGCTGCCTCATGTTTAGAAAAATATATTTAAGCATGTATATGATCTGCCACTCATTCATTTCTTAACGTATTATTTTATTTTGTAATCTTTATCATTTATCGTTATCAACAATGACGAGCACGGTGAGAAAGACATCCTCATTACCTCCACTAACGTGAAACAGAAAACATCTCAGTAATTTCAACGGTGAAACTGAAATGTGTACCCAACATCGATCAACATACCAACTGCACCACAGAACTCCCACCTTGTTTCCCTTTTAACTATAATATAAATATTATATTCTTACTTTCATATTACACATATTTGAGGAAATGAAGAAGAGTAGAATATGATAGTTGGGATATGGGCTTCGGTTTTATCTTGAATGCCTGCAAATAGGTCGAGCAATAAAATGGGGTGGGGGTGTAATGTCAGGAAGTTGAATGAGAATTAAGTAACTTTGATGAGTGAGATGAGTAGGCAGAAAGATAGATGTCAATAAATATTGGTTTCAAATTTTCGCACAAGACCAGATGTCTATTAATATACTTGCATGTGCATATTTGTGTGCATGAATTTACTTTTATGTAATGAATTGATATAAATTCAATACATTTATCCACAATATAATCTTCACATGTGTTTTGTTAGTGCAGTGTACTGAGTTCAACTTTCTCTATGGGAAAACTACCGCTTTGCAAACGAAATGTTTATCCTTTTACATAGTATTGGCAATCTACTCTCGTAAAAGTGGCAATACAACAGCTATTTAATTACACAAGTTGTGTGGGTTGTAAACAGGTTGATTCCAGGGAACAGGATATAGAATTCACGCTTTAACCCATTTCATTCCGTTTAGAATTGAAGTTTAAATATGTTAAAACAATTTTAAAAGTCAACTGGTGAAACGACGATAGACAAATTAACACTTCAGATTTCAGATACTAGATAAAAGGTCAGTAACATTCGAATCAACAGGAGGCTATATATTCACCAGAGTAAACCACATGTTTGGGGTATATTTTTCCTTTTTCTTCTTCATAAACAGGGAAAGAAGTTGTTTACAATGTTTATGTCTTCCTTAGGAATATTAACAAAGTTAAGTGAAATGAACTTGAGTAAAATGAGACTTAACACTCTCGGTAATTATACATAATTATTCAAATTAGTAGTATCATAATATACTGAAGACTGAATTCGAAGTTTCACAGAATCTCCTCGACCTTTGGTTCAATTCTGTATAAATTTTTTTCTGCGAAAAAAAGTAACGGAGGGATCTCTTTCCATTTCTCGAATTCGAGTGAGATTTTTTAAATTTCATATTTCAATTACCTTTCCATTCTATCATCACGTCTTCTCCAAGTGCAAGTAAAAAGTTATTTGTACACATCTGCTGTTATGATTGTTTTATTTTTTACCAGCTTGGGGACCATACATGCAACATGCGGTGCATTATGAATGAGAAATTGCTTTTACAGCTCTTGTCATTTCAACTAATGTGATTCCTCTCCCGTTTCGATGTCCAGATTGCATTCATCTGGGAAACATTTATTAATTTGTAGAATTAATTTGTTTATTATTGTTTCAAAGTGTCTTTTCTGTTTATTTTTGGTGCGTTTTTCTTTAGTCAGTAATTTCACCTGTTTCTCTAATCGTGAACACTGTTTTTTCTTGCCAAGCCTGTAATATATTTAATAGATTCACAAAGTAATCTAATATTCTTCTCTTTATTTCTCATTTCATTTGAAATTCAGTTGTATTTCTTCCTGTCCTGTATCATGTCTCACATTTAATTTGGAATTCTACTTTCCGTCTTAGTCATCTGCTACCAAGAGTTAATTTTCTCACTCCTTTTCCACTGTTCTAATAACATTCTACATTTGATATAAATCCAACTATCAACTCTTTTCCCTTTCTTAGGTCTGTAAACAACAAACTTCACATCTCAAACTTCCTTTAAAACTTACACAATATTGTTTTGTAGTCAAGATTCCTGATGTTATATTTCTCTGTCGCTTAATGTTTAACATACATGTTGTAATTTGGTGATCGACAACAGCATCACTTAGCTATTTCTATGAAGCCCTATGTTATTTATCAGCTGCAATATAGACTGTGATGTTTACCTTTAGGAGAAGTTCAACAATATTTGTGTATATTTTAATACCTATCAGCAAATATAAGTTCACTTCTCCTGCAAAACCAACTGCTGCGAAATCCATTTTCATTAATTTTAACAAATGAATTTCTTTACGCACGCATAACAGATTTCGAGTTGTGTGCAATGTCATATTTTTTTATGCACCCTGGAGCCTCGTGGAGCTTTAGGTGTCTTCGCTCGATAAACACACGCAACGCCCGGTCTGGGAATCGAAACCACGATCCTCCGACGGCGATTCTGCCGTCCTAACCACTGGTCCATTGCGCATCCACAATGTCATATATATATATATATATGAATAAAACATGGAGTTAACGCAGGTTTAAACAAGCATTTTTACTTTCTATATATATATATACCCAGGATGGACACCACCGGCAACAACGTACACCTCACCTCGATGCTCCTACTGAACATCAGAGGACTGCAAACACTCAGTAACAGGACAAAAATCCCGTTCCTGAGAGATTTTGTTGCATGCAATCAAGCCTTATGCATAGCACTAACGGAAACGCACCTGAAACCGGATATAGCAGATGCGGAGTTACACATACCACAGTATGCTGTACTACGGACCGACAGTCATGGAGGTGTTGCTATGTACATCCGTGAGGACCTCACACCCCAGGTCCTCTTGTCATACTCAAACTCGGTGTGTGACACACTAATTGTACATATTAGGCAACTTGATGTAGTTGTGTGTGCTACATATCGCCCTCCAGATGCCCCAAGCCATGTGGGCAAGTTTGAAGACTGCCTTATAAAAATAGAAGAAGTTCTAACCACATTAGAACAACACATAAGTGTACTTCTTATGGGAGACTTCAATCTGCCAAATTACAGATGGCCCGAGGGCCTTTCTCTCCCAGGAATGACAAGATGTGAACGAGGACAGGCGAGGTCCCTCCTGAACCTCATCAACACCCTGTACATGGAGCAGGTAATACTCCAACCAACCAGGGCAGGTAACACACTGGATCTCTGCTTCACAAATGACATGGATCTCATCCATAATGTGAAAGTGACACCGACACTACTCTCGGATCACAACATGATAGAGCTGACCATGTACGGGCCAAAAGAGAGCACGGACATGCAACCTACAAGAAACCCCCAGAATCTTTCCAGCTTCAACTACCATAAGGCAAACTGGAAACAAATGAGAAAGAGATCCTCAAACAAAACTGCCTAAATGTCTCTCCTCGCCAGACATCGACGTGAAACTTCAACAATTCATGTCTGTAATGCAAGCCATATGCTACAAATATGTCCCAGAGAGAAAGGCCACTGTACACAAGAACAAAATCCCCAGAGAGAGGAAAATTCTAATGAGACGGCGTACAAAATTTTCAAATCGCCTAAACAAACAGATTGAAAGCAGTGAAAAGTCCCGCCTAAAAATAAAACTGTTGGAAATCGAAAAATGTCTGAAACTCTCCCATGAAAAGGAAAGAGCAGACAAAGAAGCCTGGGCTATAGACAACATAAAATCTAACCCCAGAGCTTTCTACAGGTATGCCAAAGAAACAGCTACGGTGCACTGTAGAATAGGGCCACTCCTCGAAAAGGATGGCACACTTACAGGAAAACCAATGAGGGTAAGTGAAATACTGAATGAGCAATTCAAGAGTGTTTTCACTCCACCCCTTGGGCATCTCCAAATCACCAATCCAACTGACTTTTTTACCACTGCAGATATAAAATCAGAGGCGGCGACGATAGATTACATCGATATAAAGGAAGACGATGTAATCAAGGCTATAGATGAAATGAAAACAGACTCAGCTACTGGCCCCGATGGATTCCCGGCAATCCTCCTAAAAGCATGTAAGAGAGTCCTAGCAAGACCACTGCAGTTCCTCTTTCAGAGCTTCCTTGCAGCTGGCAAACTTCCAAGAAAACTGAAGGAAGGTAAAATATGCCCCATTCATAAAGGAGGTAGCAGAGCGGAAGCCAAGAACTATAGACCTATCTCTCTGACCTCACACATCAGCAAGGTCATGGAACGAATAGTCAGAAGGAAGCTGATCACCTTCCTTGAAGAAAATGACTTGCTGTCCGACACCCAACATGGTTTCCGACCAGGGAGAAGCTGTTTAACTCAGCTCCTACAACACTATGACTGGGTGCTGAAACGGCTGCTCAACCACTCAAATGTGGAAGTGATATATCTCGACTTTGCAAAGGCCTTTGATAAAGTCGATCATGGAATGATATGTCACAAACTGCGTGATCTCAACATAGTTGGAAAACTGGGAGAATGGCTTCATGACTTTCTGAAAGATAGAAATCAGGTGGTAGTGGCCAATGGGGCCACTTCCATTAACACGCAAATAGTGAGCGGTGTTCCGCAGGGCACTGTTCTGGGACCACTACTGTTCATAATGGCCCTCTCAGACATGCCCTCAGCCACGCAGAGAGCCACGATCACAAGTTATGCAGATGATACAAAAGTTTCACAGGCAATACAGAACCCTGAGGACACAAAACACCTGTGAGCTAGACAAAATATACAAGTGGGCCGAAAAGAATAGCATGCAGTTCAATGCTGAAAAGTTTCAAGCTCTATACTATCAGCATGCAAAACTAAATGCAATACCCAATGAATACACTGGACCCGGAGGAATAGCAATCCCAGAGGCACAATCAGTGCGTGACCTAGGTATTTACATGAGTGATGACGCGACCTTTCGTGTACATGTTGCTAAATTGGCAATGAAATGTAGACGACTGGCCGGATGGATCCTCAGAACCTTTAGAACAAGAGAACAAGAAACCATGATGGTCCTCTGGAGGACACTTGTCCTAAGCCACTTTGACTACTGCTCTCAGTTATGGTCACCATCCAGTGTCAAGTTGATCACAGAGCTCGAGGAGATCCAACGTAGCTACACGAAGAAGATAGCCTCTATGCAGAATGTAAGCTACTGGGAAAGACTCAAGAAATTAAAATTATATTCCCTGGAGCGTAGGCGGGAAAGATATGCCATAATATACATCTGGAAGATCCTGGAGGGAAGTGTCCTGAACTTTGGCATCGAGAGTTACGCAAATGCCAGAACTGGGCGCCACTGCGTGGTGCCTAGGACTCCAAACTTGCCATCAAGATGTAGGACAAGATTCTGTGATAGCCTGGGCTTCCGAGGCCCACAGCTCTTCAATATCCTCCCGAAGAACCTAAGAGACGTGCATGGGGTGGATACAGATGTCTTTAAAATGAAGCTGGATCTCTTCCTGTCAGGTGTCCCAGATGAACCAACTTCACGGCAGGAGGGGCAAACGAGGGCAGCTGCATCGAACTCTCTCATGTACCAAATAGCAGTTGCTAGAAAGCCTTCATGAAGTGAAACCAAGTAGCAACACCAAATGGCGGTGCCCCAGCATGGCCACAGCTCATAAGCTGAAACTAGAATCAATCAATCAATCAATCAATCATATATATATATATTTCATATTTTCGAGTTCAACAAACATGAAAAAAATCCAGTCGGTGGACTGGCAAAACAATTGTAGTATATCTTTCGGGAATTTTTGCTCAGACATTAACGCCTACGGTGATTCTGGTCCCATGTGTGCAGGCAAGGACAAATGCGAGCCTTCGTCGTAAAAATTTACTCACGCTTGCTCATTGCATGACGACCTTTGACCGACGGAGACCTTACACACAGATAGTACAGTTGTATGTATGTATGTATGTATGTATGTATGTATGTATGTATGTATGTATGTATGTATGCATGCATGCATCCTTGCAACATCTATATTCCTCTCTATGCCTGTCATCTAATATGTCCTTGCCGTAAGGCTTCACTTCCACACGCGCCAGCTTAATTTAATTCGTCCTTAGTCGAAGGACATCTGTTGTTAATATCCTTCATTCACATTTGTATTTGTGTACCATTTCTCCGTTTCTTTTCGTCTTTGTTATCGTATACATTCGCTACTTTCTTCCACGGTTTCTAGTGCTCTTAGCTTAGTTTTTCCTTGATGCTGGCCAGACTGGAGCAATCTCGTGTATAAGCAGCCGAAATTGCAAAGATAATTTGGAACTCGACTGAAGAAAGAAAATTCCGAATGACCCGTCCTTGTTTTTTTTTTTGCATCGTCTGTCTGGATGTTTTGTTGTCCCTTTTTTGTATCTTCGAACTGTTTGGAAATTTTGCGTTCTTGTCCGATTTTAGGTATTCCTTTATATAAACTCTCACTTTTTACTCTTTTACTTGTCTCAGTCCTTTTACTGCAGCTATGCTGGAGCACTGCTTTTAGTCGAGCAAATCGACCCCAGGACTTATTCTTTGTAAGCCTAGTACTTATTCTATCGGCCTCTTTTGCCAAAACGCTAAGTTACGGGGACGTAAACACACCAGCATCGGTGGTCAAGCGATGTTGGTGGGACACAGACACACAAACATATACACACACATACATATATATATATATACATATATACGACGGGCTTCCTTCAGTTTCCGTCTACCAAATCGAGGCTTTGGTCGGCCCAAAGCTATAGTAGAAGACACTTGCCCAAGGTGCCACGCAGTGGGACTGAACCCGGAACCATGTTGTTAGTAAGCAAGCTACTTACCACACAGCCACTTCTGCGCCTATATATATATATATATATATATATATATATATATATATATATATGTATATATATATAAACACACACCACACGTATATATATTATAGATAGATACATGCATGCAGACATACATACATACGTATATATATATATATATATATATATATGGCGGCGGGTGGGCTTTTTGTAATTGCTTGAGACCGTATAAAACAGGATACTTGGAAAAATATCAGAATATTAAAAAAATATATATCGTTTATCATTATTTTATTTCATCATTGATTTTGATAACGTATACTCTCCGTTTACCAAGCAAAGGCACACGTTGGTTCGAAGTGGAATACATTTTAAATTAAGATAAATTGTTGTTAGTACAAAGTATTTGAAATATGAGCAACGAAATTCTCTAGGATTTCATCACAACTTAACTTCTTGTCACAACTCATTAATGTGTTGCTGACAACAAAACAAATGCTTTTCCTGTTGTTTGAATTTCAATCTTTCACACACAGATACATGCACGTATACACAAACTTACATGCATACATATATGCATGAGTGTCTGTGTGTGAGTATGTAAATGTGTGTTTGTGCTTGTATGTGTATTGATAAATACATATACACACATATGCATGTAAGTATATGATTTTCTGTTAAAACTTATATAAAACTTGAAATTAATTTGTATTATTTTAGTCTATAACAGAACGAGTCCAGTCTCGAAAGTGAATATAGAAAATAACCCACTTTCTAATCCAGTAAGATACAATGTGTCTGTCTGTCCTCATTATTTATGAGTAAGATTGCAACAGATAACGAGTCGCTTCTTTCATTAATATTCAACGAATAATTGCTTTTTGAACCAAAGTATCAAAAGAACTGAAAATAAATGTAAATATATGGAGAATTAAAGTATGTATTAAGACATTATTTCACCTTATACTCGATTCCACAATACTGGATAATAAATGCAGCTTAAACTGCTCTAAACAATACCAGGAAAAATAATAAAATAATAAAATGTGCAAATGGAAAATACATTTAAATGATTATTTTAAAAGCATGTACAGAAAAGGAAGTCAACTAGTAGAGCTCTAGACCTATCTCATCTAAGGGAGTGTTACCTTTCACAGCATCATAGATTATGAAGTGTGGATGAATTACTTGTAGATAGCTTGATGTGTATTCATATAAAAGTTTTTCCACATAAGGAATTCGTGTCTCGGCAAAAGAATTGAAGCAGCTAATTAAAATATGACGCAAGATATATATATTAAAGAAAACACAGACAAGGGTAGTTAATGACAGATTCGCATATTTGGCGCTCAAAATGTTGATCGTTTTATAGTCACGTGCCATACATCTGCTCAAATTACACTTGGGGTAATTTTTACCTTTTTTTTGTTTTAAATTTCCTTTTGACTTTCATCTTCCTGTGGTTGATAAGATATGTACCAGTCACAAAGTAATTCAAGTTATCGATTGTTTCATCTTGCTAAAGTTAGTAAATGTATGTCATTATTAGAAATTGCAGAACACGTACGTGCTTCTAATCTTGTATATAATATTAATACGCTAACTTGTTCTTGTACGTACCTGTTGTGTGCGTCACACTTACTTCAAAGAAGTGGCAAAGCGAGTGAAAGGAGGACAGAGAGGAAGTAAGAGAGAAAGAGAGAGTGAGAGAGAAAGGGGGAGTAAGAGAGAAAGTGAGAGAGTGAGAGAGAAAGAGAATGAAACAGTGAATGGTGACGGCGTTCGTTTTGTGCTTTTAAACGTTTGTCACATCGCAAGAGAAGTAGATCCATATACAGATTATTAAGTGAAAAGCGGGAGAGAAGAGGGACACAAAGGAGGTGAAAGAGAAAGAGAGAAAGTGAGAGAGACAGTAGATACATAAATCCAGAGAAAAGTTCATATATAGGATCATAGACACAACAAATATTGGCTGTAGATTTCACCTTTCATTACTACACGAGGATAAAATTAACTCACAAATAGCTGAGTACTCCACAGATATGCATAACATTAACGTGGTTCTCAGGCAGATTCAGCCTCACACAAAATATGACAAGGTTGGTCCCTTTATATATAATATGTGCATGTGTACATATGCTTAGATATATTAGATAATACATCGTGTGGTATACACACTCATAGGTTCCCGGGCAAACACGTTCACTTTCACAGTGTTCTTTGGGTATCTAAATAATGAAGGAGACGGAAAAACTGGGAATACGACTGTGTTTATTAACCACTACATTTGTTTCGTCCTATCAAGCATCGATCTCTCATGCGTGGGATACTTAACTGCCTTAGTAGTTTCCGACGTTGTAAATGTGTCTCTTCAAGTGATTGAATAATGTATCCCGTTAAAATAACGATTGTTCTGCAAGATATCGTCTCGGTTTGTGTTATATAAGACGGCGAATTAAAGGATACAGCTTCATTTCTATATAAGATCAATAATAAATAGCAGATGCAAAAAGTAACGAATACACAATAAAGCGAACAACCGTTAACAGAGATGGATATATAAGTATTCTTGCTTAGATTGCAGCTGTTAAGTATCCCACCCGAGAAGGATCGATGCTAGATGGGTCGAAACCATTGTAATGATAAATAAACATTCTCGTATCTTATATATTCCGTATCCCTTATGATCTAAATACGCTTATATAGATATAAACATATATAAGTTATAACTTGGAATCCCGTTATGCTACCTGATGAGACATTTCTGCACTGCGGAGTGCATTGTAATTCATCATATCGTTCCTCACCCACTAGGGGGCAGTCCAGAATTGTGACGAAATGATCGTTGTGATAAAGTTTCCAGCATACTCTATCTTCGGTATCAGTTATTTAGAACACGCACACATGCTTGTATATGTATGTTTATGTATATCTATCAATATATCTATCTATGTATATATGTATGTATATATAATACAAATAAGAAAATGGAGAAACAAATTTAGTTTCGGATATTAGAATGTTGGATTATTTATATATATATATATATATATATATATATATATATACAGCTGTTACTCAATAAAACAGAAAACACATCGACTTCATATACCCCTGATACGGTCGGAAATTCCATTTGTGAATTCATATATAACCTGGATGAGGGTATCACTTTTTCTGCGTACTGCAGAAGGTATGAGGATGTTTTTAAAGAAGAGTACTCGGGCTGGTAAGTTGAGGAAAAAAAACGGCTTTTGTTAAGAAAGTTGGCCTCAACCGGGCACGATAAATATTGCAACTATATATTAACGAAGAGACCGGAGAAAGTCTGTTTTAAAGTAACTATTGACGCCCTTTCAAAGATTTTCACCGAGAAAATCTTTTTTGTTTAATACGCGCTAGCAATGCATAAATATTACAAAAACAGAGGACAAAGATTTTATTACATATGCTAGAATCGTCAATAGGGAATGCGAAAGATTTAAAATTAATGAGCTAACACCAGATATGTTTAAATGTTTAATCTTTGTGCAAGGGTTAACGGCAAAGAAAGACGTACAAATTCGTAACCGAATTCTGATTAAATTAGAGCAGAATCAGAAGCTAACACTACAATAAATATCTGAGGAATACCAGATAATAATAAACCTAATGCACGCTACCGTACAAATTGCTGTGAGAACCTGCTCCCTACTCTCATATACAATCAGAACGACCGCATGTAAGAAATGAAAAGAAAATAATTAACTCACATATACAATATACAAACATACGAAGTAAGTAATGAAAATTAACCCGTCTTTTGGATGTGGAGAATTACACTACAGAATCAATTGTCCTTATAAAAATTGAAAATGCTTCAAGTGCGGTAAGATGAAAAAATCGCACTGTAAAACAAAACCTAGAAAACAGTTCAACAGAAAAAAAATCATGTAAACAATTCATCAGTGACAAGAAATACGAGCATGTTTCAATGGAAATTTGTGTATGTAAAAATTAATAATACAAATGTAAAATTACAGTTAGATACAGGTAGTAACATTACTTTAATTAATGAAAACACATGGAAAAAATCGGGAAACCTACACTGCAGAAAACATCGAAAACTGCCCGTGGTTTCTCGGGAATTAAATTTATTTTTAAAGGCGAAATTATTTGTATCATTATATTTCGCCGTAAGTCTATAAAAACGAAAAATTATGTATTAAAATACAAGTAACCTTTTTGAACTGATTGAATGGAAATGTTCAGCTCGTGGGATTTACCCATAAATAATTTTTGCAAAAATGTAATGGGGTCGTGCACCAGTTCAAATACAGGGTCAGAAAGTTTAAAGAAGGAAGTGAGAAGGTTGTCTCGTGATGTTTTCCCGGTCAAGATGGGTCGGTGTAATAAATTCAAAACCAAATTTCAGGGGAAAGAAAATACATTACCAGTTTTCGAACCCAAATATAATGTACCGTTTGCAGCACTCAAACAGGTAAAACAGGAATTAGACAGACTGGAAAAAAATTGGAGAGATTGAAGAGATAGATTATTCAGATTGGGCAAGTCCAACACTATACGTTAAAAAGAACAATAAAATACGTGTTTTTTCAGATTTCTCGACGGAATTAAATGACTGTTTAAAACAGTATAACTACCCATTACCTCGTCCAGAGGTAATATTCTTGACATTAAATGGTGGTAAATTGTTCTCAAAATTTTATCTGTCTGATGCCTACTTACAGATACAAGTGGAGGCGAATATTCTTAGCTACTAATAACCAATACACATAAAGGTCTGTGCAAGTTTAACCGGCTTCCGTTTGACATAAAAGTTGCTCCGGCTATATTTGATGCTTGCAGAGTGTGACTTCGCGATAGCATATCTGGATGGTATATCAATTAAAAGTGAATAGGGTGATCAGCATGTCAAGCATATAAAATGTGTTCGAAACATTAAGGGATTACGGCTTCACTTGAGGAGAAGAGTTAATTCTTCTTACCTTAAATTAAATATCTAGGGCATATCATTAATTAAAATGGACGCTGACCATATCCACCCAGGGCAAATGCGATTTAAAATATGTCCCCTCCGACAAATATCTCTACAGTTCTATATTTAAGAGATGAGGAATTATGTACATTATTTACATTATTTACATTTGACGGATATTTGTCCTCATCTTGTCTGTTGTTAACATAACGTTTCGGCTGATATACCCTCCAGCCTTCATCAGAGGTCTTGGGGAAATTTCGAACTTGTGTTCTCATTCTTAAGGTATTTTTCGATGTTATTATTATTATGACAACAAACAAGATGTTATTATTATTATATTATTATTATTATTATTATAACAACAAACAAGATAAGGACAAATATCAGTCAAATGTAAATAATGGAAATAATGGAAATAATGGAAATATATCTACCTTACAAACATTTTTGTGACTTGAAAACTATTATCAAAATTATATACCAAATATGCGTAAGGTAAGATCTCTTCTAAATAATCTGCTAAAAAAAGATGTAAAGTGGAATTGGTCTGAAAATTGTCGGAGGGGGTTTGACGAAGTTAAAGAAAGTTAACAACTGAGATTGTAGTAGCGTCAGACGCCTCTGAGTACGGTATATGAGCAGTAATGCTACATATATATAGGTTTATGCCTCACGTTCTCTGATATCAGCAGAAAAAAATTACTGCCAAATTGAAAAAGAGGCACTTGCGATTACTTTGCCATAAAAAAACTTTCATAGATATTTTACACGGTAGAAAATTTAGACGGCATCATCGTCCGGTATCATCTATATATGAGTCGAAGAAAGGAATCCTTACCCATAATGCTAACATGTTGTAACGCTGGGGTACTATATTACTAAACCATGATTTTAAGGTGGAGTTTATACCATATAAGAAATAAGACACGCTGATTGTTTATCAAGACTGATTTCGAAAAATAATGAATCGTTTCAGGATACCGTGTTTGCTGCGTTGTGAGCAAAAAAGATGCTTTGCGTAATATCATACGTGAACTACCAGTTACATTTCAAGACATAAAATTAAAATCGGAAAACAACCAATTCATTTAAAAAAAGTGAAAGAAATGCTGAGATAAAAAAATATCGTTTTGCTGAACGCGACACAAATTCGAACCTGCTCTCGATTTGTGATAATGTTTTTATGTACGCACAAAGTGTCGTAATTCCAGCCGCACTTGTTTGCTGGGAAGATCAGATCCGTCTTTGATAAGTTGATACCGAGTAAAAATAGAAATGTGGCAAACAACAAATATACACCAAAATTCTTCAAGTTAGGCGACAAAGTTTTTAAAATTGTATGGATATGGTAAAGAAAGCTGGGAGAACAGTGTAAACAAATTAGAGAAATGTTATTCTTGGTAAAATGAAACACATTCGAACATAAATGGCATATAAACCAACTTTAAAAAACATGTACGGAAGAAACAGTCACGGTTGATGAAATCCCTATGGAAGTATTTTACGATACGTTTGAGGTGCCAACAGCCAAACAAATTGAAACTACACGTTCAAGTACACAAAAAGTAAAAGAACAGAAATACTGGAATTAAACGCTAACCGTAAGAGATATTAAAACTCTGGACGGAGGTTAATTCTCAAAAAGGGGAGAAGTTATGGGAGGATCCACGTGACTAAAAGTGGACTGATGAATTTCAATACAATAAAAAAAGAACTGTCGAGTTGACATTCGGCAGTTGATAGGTAGCAGTTGACCGCGCTTGTCGTTCATATCGGATATTTAGTTTGATTTCGTACCTACGTTTGGCGGAATACGGAGTACGTTCTGCGTGAACATATTAAGTCAGCGAAAGGTTATTCTAGATAACCATATCCAAATATTTATTTGGGAAATACTATTCCTACACCCTTGTGCACACCCCAACGTTGATATAACTTTACTGGCGACGAGATATTCAACGCCAACGAAGACAAAGCAAGCATTTTAACACTGAAGACTTCCAAACACGTATGCTGAAGATTTCATTTGTTTATGCGACTTTATTACGATTTATATTTTCAAGTCACAATTGTCGTGGTTGTCATCGTCACTGTTGTTGTTGTTGTTGTTGTTGCTTCTGCTGCTGCTGCTGCTGATGACGATGTTGTTTGTGTTGTGTAGCTAATTGTTTCGCTCAAGTGTGGACTAATAATAGCGATAGAAAATCTGACAGCAGCAAGGCTTTAAAAACATTCAGAAACTTCCTGTCAACGAGAATCTAGAAAGCAATAAAGAAAACACTATTGCGATACGTTCTTGTAAAATCCCTTCTCATTTCCCGGAAACTGCCATGGTAACTAGCGAGCTACACTTTATAAGTGATGTCCATACTGATGCTATGTTCGTGTCTGTGTCTCTATATATATGCGTGTGCTTGTGCGTGCGTGTTATTGTGCATGTGCATCTGTGTGTGTGTGTATGTTGACATACACACACACATACACTCACACACATACACAGTCACTCACACACAACAATATATTTATAAAGAGTGAGCGAGAAAGACGGAGAGGGAGAGAGTATTTATACAAAAGTATGGAACAAAGCTGAATATTTAGAACGATTTTAAATTATGCTTTCCTCTTTGAGAACAAAATACCTACGCAAATGAATTGCATGTGTATGTGCATGCAAACACACACACGTACATACACGCACACACACACACACACATATATATATATATATACACACACACGTATATGATTGGCTCTCTCTCTCCCCACACATATACCTACCTACCTACATACCTACATACATACATACATACAAACATACATACATACACACATACATACATGCATAAATGTTGTTATATGGTTGAGAAAAGGGGGAAAGCTATAAACCAGACTAGTAACGTCTCCATCAATGATTTGACTGTTTCCCCTGTATCTGACGAGGAATGTTACAGGTATCTAGGTTTGGATGAAAATATATCTTACAATGGCACCTGTAACAAAACTCGTGTCACTAAAGAATATAACAGCCGAATAAAGAAAATTTAGACCTCAGAACTCTCTACATTCAATAAAACAGTGGCTCATAATGTGTCCGTAGTGCCAGTACTCATACCAACATTTGAGCTGCTTGACTGGACGCTTGATGAGATCCGAGCCATTGATGAGAAAACCCGAAAAGTACTAACAAGCACACATAATTGCCATATAAACAGTGAGGTAGACCACCACTACCTAAAATGAAAACAAAGCGGACGCGGCTTAACATCGATCCAAAATGCCTTTGAATGTCGCATCATATCCCTTCGGCAACATCTTTTAACCAGCTGAGTTGTTATGCTCTGTATTATAATGATGAATTTATGAATGAATTTTCTATTTATCTTCTAATTGTTTGCTGTTCTTCTTTTTCTTCTTTCAGATGTCTTTCACTTGTGTGAATAAGACAGACAACTTCTGCTACATTTGTGGTGAAGTGACTTAGCATTACAGAAGTGCCATATGAATGCTATGGTTAGAAAGGCATATCAACTATATTTTGGATGCATGATTGGCGACCAAGACAAGAAGTGAGCTTCTCACATATGCTGCAACACTTGTGCTAGTAACCTTCACCAGTGGTTGGAAAGGAAGACGAAAAGAATGCCTTTTGATGTGCCAATAACGTGGCGGGACCAAAAGACCGTACTAACAAACAATTTTTATTTCTGCATAGTATCACCAGTAAAAAAGGAGTTGTCAAAGAAGAAACGGAGTCCATTGAATATCCAAACATTCCATTAGCTATTCACCCAGTTCCTCATGGAAATGGTCTACCCGTTCCTGATACATCAACTATGGTATCCTTCGAGTCAGATGAAGAAAATGGTGAGGAGGAAGCAGAGAAGGATGGCAGTGCTGGATTACAGAGTGGCCCTCCTCTAGAACACATTTCATAACACAAGTTGAACTCTGTGACCTTGTCAGGGATCTAAAACTACCTAAGAATTAGGCAGAGCTGCTAGGCTCTCGTCTTCAACAGTGGAATCTCGTTGCAGCTGACGTGAAAAGTTTCATGACCGTCATCAGCGGTTCAGCAATTTCTTCATATTGGTATGGAATTTATTGGTCTGCAAGAGTATTAATGGTGTGATGGAAGCACTTGGTATTGAGTACGAACCCAGTAACTGAAGACTGTTCATAGATTCATCAAAACCCAGTCTGAAAGGTGGCTGGCTGCATAATGACAGTAGTGAACCATCAGTTCCTGTCTGATATGCATCACTTATGAAAGAAACTAAGGAGAATATGAGCATGTGTTGAAAGGCATAAAATATGATGAGCATCAGTGGCAGCTCTGTAGTGACATAAAGGTTGTTGCTCATGTGATGGGCTTGCAGAGCGGATACATCAAATACTGTGTGAAAGGGACAGCCATGCAAGAAAGACTGACCACTTCGCCCGGCATTCATATGGTAGATGCCATAGCCACTCATAATAAAAAGGAATACTGGTGGAATGTACTAGTGTAGACCTCAATAATATGTAAGCACAACAGACCTGATATAATGATTTGGGATAGAGAAGAGAAACTGTGTACAGTTGTGGAAATTAGCTGCCCAGCGGATGTTAACATAAAGCTGAAGATCAGTGAAAAAGAGAACACCTACGATGAACTATTCAGAAATCTGTAGTTACTCTATCCAGATTACAAGTTCCAGTTTATACCTGTAATTATTGGAGCCCTGGGATATGTAACACACTGCCTAAATACCAGTCGTGAGAAATTGGGCTTCTCAAAACCAGAAAGGAGAAAGCTATTTCTAAGACTACAGAGCCAATCCATCACTGGAACTGCAAAAATCTATAACGTTTTCTAGAAGTTTATCATTTAAATATATGAGCATGCCTAGATATATAACTATATGCATGAGAAAACATACATAAAACATACAAATCTGTACATACATACATACATACATACATACATACACACATACATACATACATGCATACATACATACATACATACATACATACATACATACATACATACATACATACATACATACATACATACATACATACATACATACATACATACATACATACATACATACATACAAATAAAGAAAAATACCCAGTTGTTGATGTTGAAATTCTATTGAAGGAACCTTGGATCTAGGTTAGAAACCTGTTCTGTCTCTATTGGCAAGAAATCTTGAGATAAACTAAATAATGACATACATACGTAATATATATACTTGGATGTGTGTGTGTGGCACGTATGTGTGTGTGTATATATATATATATATATATATATATATACTATAAATAATATATATATATATAAAATATGCATGTATGTAGTATGTATGTATGTATGTATGTATGTATGTATGTATGTATGTATGTATGTATGCATGTATGTATGTATGTACATATGCATCTAAGCACGAACACAAAAAAATTTTCGTCTAAGTATTATCTTCCTTTCAACTTCTACATCCTTTTCTTTCTCTTAACAGTTACAACAGCGAAGGCCCATTACATCATTTTCTCTAAACTAGAATGTATAATTTTCAGGTTCATATTTGCGTGTTTTGCGTTTCAATAAATTTTCTGGTTTTTTTTATACGTATTCTCGAATTTGATGGACATATAGTGGTACGTAAGCTGACTCAGAAAATCTATGTGGGACTTTTTTATTGATATACCCGAAGTAACTCAGAACGGGTCGAAACATGTGTCGTACCCAATAAAATCTTTTATTCATTCCATCTATTTTATTAATACTGTTACCCCAACCGCCACTACGAAGTTCCTGCAATAAATCGGGTAATCGAAACTGTGACGGTGCTTTACTCAGCATCTATTTATATTTGTATAATTTCTCCATTATATATATATATATATATATATATATATATATATATATAGTGTATAAAGAGAGACAGAGAGACAAACAGACAGACAGATAGAGAAAGAGAGAGATCCAAAGACAGACAGACAGATAGAGACAGAGAGAGAGTATAAAAGG
>NC_043009.1:46509173-46511673 GCF_006345805.1 Octopus sinensis | reverse complement strand
ACCCACACTTAGATATATATATTAATATATATACATACATATATACATACACATACATATACATATACATGCACACACATACACACACGTTCCTTCCCTAATTTTAATTTTATCTTTATCTTTATCTTTATTTTTATTTTGACCTCGACCCACCAGGCCAGCTCTCCCAAGGGAGCAAGCCTGGTCGGCCTAAAGACACCATTTATTGCCCTTCTCTCTTCCTTTCTATCTTTCTTCTACTGATACGAACACAAACACTCACACACGCACACACACACACACACGCACACTCATACACATACACAAACGCACGTGTTATATTCATACATACATAAGTGTACCGACTTTCACATAAACGTACACATAACTAAAGGGTAAAGACCCCCTTCGGTCATGAATGACCATGGGATTGCGCCTAGAAAGTTACCCTCCTAGACACAAGTCCGGGCAAGGTTGTTTTATGGAAGGCTAGCATACCAGCCTCCCCTCTCCACGCCACCAGTGTTATCCAAGGGAACGACAAAGGTCGATACAGCTTGGCACCTGTGACGTCGCAACTCATTTCTACAGCTGAGTGAACTGGAGCAACGTGAATTAAAGTGCCTTGCTCGAGACACAAAACCACATACACATATATATACATATACATATATATACATACATATACATACACATATATATACATACACATACACGCGCGCACATAGATATATATATATACACGTAAATGTTAAACAATAAGAATGAGTGCTCAGTACCGCATTGGTGGACAAAGATTCTTTATATGCATATAAAGTTTACCATTGGTTTCATATTAAGAAAATATATTACCAAGTTTTCAAGCACACACACATATACACGCGCACGCGCACACATACACGCACGTAGGCACACATATGTATATGTGTGTGTGTATTATATATATTATAATAATATAGAGAGAAGAGAGAGAGGCGAGAGGTGAGAGAGAAGAGAGAGAGAGAGAGAAGCAGAGAAAGAGAGAGAGATAGATAGAAAGAGAGAGACATGCATGCTTATACATAAGCTACAACGGTATATCCCTCGATAACAAATGTTGTGTGTGTTCGTAATATATATATATATACATACATACGCATATATATGTGGGAGGTATATAGGCGCAGGCGTGGTTGTGTGGTAAGTAACTTGCTTATCAAACACATGGTTCCGGGTTCAGTCCACAGGATGGCACCTTGGGCAAGTGTCTTATGCTTTAGCTCCGGATCAACCAAAGCCTTGTGAGTGGATTTGGTAGACTGAAACTGAAGAAGCCTGTCGTAATATATGTATATATATATATATATATATTTATATATATATGTAATATATATAGATATATATATATATATATATATATGCATGTTGCCCTCCCAACATCGTCTGTCAACCGATGTTTATATGATTACGTCACCGTACCTTCGTGTTTCGGCAAACAGACATCATTAGATTAGAATATGTACTAGGCTTACAGAGAATAAGTTCTGGGGTTGATTTGCTCGACTAAAGGCGGTGCTCCAGCATGAGGGCAGTCAAATGACTGAAGCAAATGAAAGAATAAATATATATATTATATATATATATATATATAAAATATTATTAGAGACAAAACCCACTATTTTGCAAATCAAACAAGGAAAGACGTAATCAATACATAAAATTTTAATAAATAGTCAAAAAACCGCCACTACAATCGTTTCTTGTCTTGATCGACAATCTTCAGGTGGAATTCCAATAATTCAGTGTCAAATTATAAGCTACAACGGTATATCCCTCGATATACAAATGTGTGTGTGTTCGTATATATATATATATATATACATACATACGCATATATATGTGGGAGGTATATAGGCGCAGGAGTGGTTGTGTGGTAAGTAACTTGCTTATCAACCACATGGTTCCGGGTTCAGTCCCACAGCATGGCACCTTGGGCAAGTGTCTGAATTATTGGAAGTCCACCTGAAGATTGTCGATCAAGACAAGAAACGATTGTAGTGGCGGTTTTTTTGACTATTTTATTAAAAATTTATATATTGATTACGTCTTTCATTGGTTTGATTTGCAAAATAGTGTTTGTCTCTAATAAATATTTATTATAATATTTTATAAAATCGATTTAATCATAAATTGATTTTTTCCCTGTAAATTGGATTTATTCCCTAATATTTATTATTATTATATATATATTTATATAATATATATACATATCTATATATATATATACACACATATATATACATATATATATATATATAATATATATATATCTATATATATATATATATATATATATAATTATATACATGCACATATATACATACATACACACACAAACATATATATATACATACACACGCGCACACAGAAACTCACACATACACACAACATCAAAATACCTTTCAGACTAAGGATCCGAGTGACAGAAAAAATGACTTTGTGTTTATAACATATTGATATTGCAGCGACTATTCCCCTATGA
>NC_043009.1:46491673-46504173 GCF_006345805.1 Octopus sinensis | reverse complement strand
TTCCTTGTCTGAATGAAAATGTTTTCAAAGATATGTTATAAATACAAAATATGTATCGGAACGAACGAGGTGATCCCCGTCGCAGCAGTGACTCACGAGAACGATAGACGCGTTTTGCCCTACTTGTGGATGGATAATGCGGTGCACACGTTCATCACCTGTTGTTCGGTTCTCGTGAGTCACAGCTCAAACGATGTTTGCCTCCTCCGATGTATATTGTGTCAACGGGGAGATTTTTTTCTAAAAATAAAGAAATCAATAAAATAAATTGGTATCCCACTTTCCAACAGGGTAAATGCATATTTTATGACACATAAATGGCGGTATGTACATATATGCATATGATTATACATATGCATAGCACATACATATTCATACGGAAAACGAGCCAAACTACCAAATTTACAGTGGTATCCATTCCGGTTTTAGTTAAATGATATTATAAAACAAATAGGGTATAAATATTTGCGTCAATTTCAATATATTAATGCTAATTTTATTGACCACTAAATAATGGAAAACAAATTCAATTTCGGTAAGCTTTTAACAAAAGAGCTGTAAGTTTGCACTATAGTTTATATGAGATGAGCAGTCTACTCTCTGTCATCACCCTTTAATAACTTCACCAAAACAAGTGATGATTCTTCTTTCTATAATATGAGGTGGGCAAAAGATGCAATACTTAAACTTACATAAAAGACATACATTTGTGAAAAAGTGTCGATCTTCTTCGCTATTATTTAAATAGCGGGTGGATCTTGCGCACCTTCAGATCAAGAGATACCTCAACAATGAAAACACTCTGGAACAGTATGATACTTCCGAGGATTGACTACTGTTCTCAATTGTGGTCACCAACAACAAAGGGCCAACTATCTAAGATGGAATCGCTCCAAAGAATTTTACCTCATACTTCTCAGAAACGAGGGACCTGGACTATTGGCCAAGACTCAAAACCTGAGGATGTACTCAATAGAAAGAAGATTTGAGCGATACCGAATATATACATTTGGAAAATGATAGAGCAAAAGGTGCCAAACTTTGGTATCAAAACCTACCACTCACTGCCCCACGGAAGGACGCTGCCAGTTACCACCAATCAACAAAAAGGCTGGCCAGGCAGCAAAAACCCTGCGAGAATCAAGTCTGTTGGTTCGAGGAGCACAACTATTCAACTCAATTCCGGTACATGTCAGAAATCTATCAGGATGCAGTGTGGAATCATTCAAATTGCAGCTGGATAGATACTTAAGCACCATTAGAGATGAACCCCATCTCCCAGGATATACACAACGAGCACAAACTGACTCAAACTCGCTCCTACACATGTCAAAATTAAACAGAGAACACAACCTGGCAACCACACCAGACTCTGAGGGTGGAGTCTTCGACTTGGCCTGAGCATGGACTCAAACTCAAATGAAATGAAAATCGCAGCTCTCTATCATCTCTAAAATAATTTTATATTCCGTTTACTTTTTCTTTCGTTTTGCTAATTTTTGTTGCTGTATTGCCTGCTACTTACCTGAAGTAATAAAGATGCTTGTGTCTTTGTTTAGCCTCTTTCATCAGTCTTACATATTTTGGTTCCAAACTTTCCTTTAACAACAGAAGCCTGTAATATATTCAGTCTTGTTTTGTTGAATCTTAATATATACGCAAATAAATCAACGCTTTAATGTCTGAATAGCTTAGATATAGTTTTCTGAGTTGATATATTTGCTTTCATTACTATCCCAAATTAAAACTGTAAAATTATATATGCTATAGCTCTTTTAGTATATATCTATATATATATATATATATATATATATATATCTATATATATATATATATATTATATATATATATATATAATGTATAATGTAGTTAATCCAGACATGAACATACATACATACATAGATATATATATATATACACGTAAATGTTAAACAATAAGAATGAGTGCTCAGTACCGCATTGGTGGACAAAGATTCTTTATATGCATATAAAGTTTACCATTGGTTTCATATTAAGAAAATATCTTACCAAGTTTTCAAGCACACACACATATACACGCGCACGCGCACACATACACGCACGTAGGCACACATATGTATATGTGTGTGTGTATATATATATATATATATATATAGAGAGAGAGAGAGAGAGAGAGATAGAGAGAAAGAGAGTGAGAGAAAGAGAGAGAGAGAGAAAGAGAGAGAGAGAGATAGAAAGAGAGAGACATGCATGCTTATACATAAGCTACAACGGTATATCCCTCGATATACAAATGTGTGTGTGTTCGTATATATATATATATATACATACATACGCATATATATGTGGGAGGTATATAGGCGCAGGAGTGGTTGTGTGGTAAGTAACTTGCTTATCAACCACATGGTTCCGGGTTCAGTCCCACAGCATGGCACCTTGGGCAAGTGTCTTCTGCTTTAGCTCCGGATCAACCAAAGCCTTGTGAGTGGATTTGGTAGACTGAAACTGAAAGAAGCCTGTCGTATATATGTATATATATATATATTATATATATGTTTATATATATATATATATATATATATATATATGTATATATGCATATGTTGCCCTCCCAACATCGCCTGTCAACGATGTTTATATGATTACGTCACCGTACCTTCGTGTTTCGGCAACAGACATCGATAGAATATGTACTAGGCTTACAGAGAATAAGTTCTGGGGTTGATTTGCTCGACTAAAGGCGGTGCTCCAGCATGAGGGCAGTCAAATGACTGAAGCAAATGAAATATATATATATATATATATATATATATATACATATATATATAATATATATACACAACTATATATATAATATATATATATATATATTATATATATATATATATATATATATATATATATATAATCTATATATAATATATATATATATATATACATGCACTATATACATACACTACACACACACACATTATATATACATACACACGCGCACACAGAAACTCACACATACACACACACATCAAAATACCTTTCAGACTAAGGATCCGAGTGACAGAAAAATGACTTTGTGATTTCTATAACATATTGATATTGCAGCGACTATTCCCCTATGAATAGTCTCCCTTGACAAACTAAGATTATAATCCAGTAGGAAGTAATTATTGCGTCATTTCAAATCACTCCCCATTGTTACCACTTCAGATGAAAATAAGTGCATAGAGATGGGCATGATCTATCATGTCATCGTCCGTAAAGAAAGTTTATTTTATTGGTCGCCCTGCGAGCGGTTTATCGTTACAAAAATTTTTCTTCTTCAAAGCAAACCCAAATAATTATAGCTTACCTTTCTTCATATTGAAATTATGTTCGGACAATTATGAAACAAGCCAGGATTATCAGTTATTATCAAATCCTCCTCATAAACTTCTCTAAAACGTCTAAATACCAACTCGGACAGTCATTGTTGGTCAGCTGTAATAAGCTAACGTTGGATAATATTTAGTAGTGAGATTTTGGCTGTGTACGAGCCTAAGATATACATGATGTTTGGTGGTGTACATAGTTCGCAACAATGGTGGTAGTAGTTTTAATGTATGCGCCATTTTCACAGTTATTTAATCAAACAGCGAAATGCTGTGGGTGAAAGAGAGGCGTGGACGTTTGAGTGAATAATTGGCTCGCCATACATCACGTGCTTACGCGAATTTCATTCGAAATCCTTCGGATATGAAATATGAAATCTAGAAACTATTAAACAGATATTCTTTAAGCACATTTTGAAAGACACTATTAAATACTCGAACATAGCTTCCAAGCAGAATGGGGTTGAATATATATATATATATATATATATATTATATATATATATATATATGTATGTATGTATGTATGCATGTAGTATATATGTATGTATGTATGTATGTATGTATGTGCGCGTGTGTGTGCACATGTGTGCCTGAGTTTGTGTTTGTGTGTGTCCGTGAGTGTACGCGTCTGTGTGTATATCTATCTAAGTGCGTGCATGTATATATATATATATATATATATATATATATATATATAATTATATATATATATATATATATATATATATATATATAGTCCCTTACAGCCGTTTCTAGAATAGTCAAGCGTGTGGATCATATTGAGTTGTGGTTCCATAGTCTGATTATTCAATCATCTGAGAGGGAGAAGTCAAGGAAGTGTAGAAGGGAGGGGAATTTCCCAATCGAGGATATTGATATATTCCAGTTCGTAACGAATGAGGCAAGGATCAGAGTAAAATAGGAATGAGTTAGATAGATCCACAAGTAAATGAAAAATGCAGTTATAGATAATATCTAATTGCAACTTCAAATAAGAATGTACCATGAAAAGCCATGGCAAGACATGGTGGGAGTTACCAGTTCCAGTTCTGAAAACTGAAACTGTTTACTTTCATGAAATATCATCGAACATCCAGCAACTCAGTCTGTGAAACCATTACTCAATATAATGATCCACATGCTTGGTTATTCTAGAAACAGCTGTAAGACATTCTGTATCCCTATATTCTCTATCTAAATAAAATATCAATTTCAAGCGATGCCAAATGGTTTGCCTTTTCATTTTTACTTTAATCTTTATCTACCTGCTCAGGGTTAAACCAGCAATTGCTGCTTTTGATAAGCAGTTTCAACATCACTCATTCAGTTGCATTTCAAGCCGGAGGTTCGATGGTAAACAAAACAGAGCATTCGTAATACGTTCCTATTATCTTAAATTTTTACATATTCTGTATACACACACACACATACACACACACATGCACACACACGCACACACAAACACACACACACACACACACACACACACACACACACACACACACACACATATATATATATGTATGTATATATATATATATATCAGGCACGTGCCGTCAAAATTTCTCAGGGTAGACAATTGGTGACATTTATGTAGTAAACTATCATCAACAGATTTGTTAGTATATAGAAGGATAAAATATTTAAAATGTTTACTTCCCAATTATATTAGCCTATTTGTACAGGAAATGCATTCTTCTCGCTTTCTTTGTAGCAAAAATATCAATTACTTTTTCGTAGAAATTGAAAGTAGGGTATTTCCCCATTTTGTTAAGTCTTTCTTTTTCAATGGATATTAAAGCAAGTAACAAAAGCCTTCGATTTGTCATTCTGTTCCTAGTGTAGCTCTTAATTCTTCTGAAAGAAGAAAACGACCTCTTCACAAAAACAGTTATAACAGGAACTGTTAAGATTAATTACAGCAACTTCACAGCTTCGAGGAACGTCTGTGTCAGTTTATTTCCAAATATAGAATCAAGCAAATTTTTAACGGATTTATCTCGAAACACTCGTGCATTGTAAATTCCCGCTAAATCCGCTTTCAGTCTTATGTCGTCGAAAATTTTTCCATCGTTCTTTTCTAAACTTTCAAATGCATCCTTATCAACTTGGCAAGCAAGATCTTAAAATTTATTTTCATGAACTAATGAAATGAACTTTTTGAAATCAGCAAATCCTACTTTCATGTTCATCAGTATGTCATCCAAAATTACTCCAAATATTCCCATTCTTTATTCTTTAACTGAACCTTTCGCACGAGAATTTGATTTAATTAAGTTATTTTCTCTGTAACATTCTACAAACTTTACATACAAATCCTCGAAATTTTGTGTAGATTCTCAAATAAATTTATTATCCCATTAATCCTCTCAATGCAGTATGAAATGTCTATCATTTTGGTTTGTAAGAGATTAAAAAGAGTGTCAGAGTTAATGAAAATTTCATTATAAACCATCAGAAAAAAGTACGTTGAGTCTTTTGTTAGCCACTCATAAAACCCATTGCTTCGCACTAAAGTATCTGGATCCCACACCATAGGATCATTGTTCATACTGTTGAAGAGTTTGCAAAGGTCACAACAGTATTGTAAAATAGTCTGGATTAGTTTTGAATTCGAACTCCATCTCGTAAGATTGCCTTTTCAAGAAGTTACGTTTGCTTTGTAGAGTGATGGAAAATTGAGGCAAATGCCTCATTGGTCTTGAAAAAGCTTGTACATTCAGGAATGAATTTTATTGACTGATATAGAACAAGATTTAGCTTATGAGCATAGCAGTGAATAAATAAAGCTGCTGATGCCCTTTCTCTTACTTTAAATTGAACACCATTTAAACTGGATGCCATCACTATTGCCCCATCGTACGTCTGTGATACAAGTTTCTCACAACAGTCGTATTTATCCAAATTATTAAATGTACACTCTGTTACACCTCCAACAGATTTGTCCTTAAGAATGTCAAATCCTATAAAGATTTCTTCGATATCAGAGTCCAACATGTACCTCAATACTGTAGAACATTGAATTGTACATGAAATATTAGTCGTTTTATCTACGTCTATGGTAATGAACGAGGTTTGTGCGACTTCTTTAATATTATTTTCTATGATCGTGCCTACTGCTTCTATCAAGTCATTTTGTATTTTATTATAAAGACCAGAAAAAAACTGATGAATTCTGTAAATGTTATGCCAATTTCTTATCAAATCTTGCAGTATAGTTCAGTAACTCAACATAGCTTTCGCAATTTAACGATGATTTCTGTTCATTATCTCTGTGAAAAGTAAGTTCACGTTTACTCAAGAAACGAGTAGCAGAAATTATTTTTTAAAAATATATCTGTGCTCTTTAACCTTTTTATTGTGAACTTCAATGCTGACAGACTTATGTTTGTCTAAGAGTAAGTCGATTTGCGTAGATCCTAATATTTTCAATATTTGGCTTCTATAATGTTCTGCTGATCGTTCGTGTTTACTTAAAGCATTGGGCAAATTATTTAAATCACAATATTCTTCTTTTACCTACAAACTTACACTAGATACAGAAAATAGCAAACATGCTTAACAAAAAATGCATTTTTCTTGTAGTACAGCCCCACAACCATTCTTCTTGCTGCACCAAGTGGTTTGAAATGTTCTAATGATTTTTGTCCTTTTCTGTTGTTTTAGGTCCTCAAGTTCTGGTGTTGGTCTACCATTTTTTAAATAATTTGTCATTTTTCTTCATAAGCTAGTTTTGAAAATGTCTTAGGATAGTCACTATCCATTGCTGGAAATGGGGAAAAATATAAATAAATGGAAATGAGCTAAAACTGAAAGTAAAACACACGAAAAATATGCGAAACACAGGCGCGTGACTGAGCTGGAGGCAGATTTACTTCTGCCTTTATAGCACGGTTAGAAAGCAGTGCTGTAGGAGTGCACATGACACGTGTACTTCAGCAATACCATGCGTAGCTTAAATAATGAGATTCAAAGGCAGGGGAGAATTATACCTATCTAATCTACAAAAAAAGATTTTATATTTTATGCATAGTAATCAGAGTAACCTTCATAATTTTATTGAATTAAGTGTATAGTTTGCCATAAAAGGAAACTGCTGCTATTGATCTATTTTATTCAAGGTAGGCACTGCCGACCTCGCCTACCTAGACGCAAGTCCCTGCAATATATATATACATGTGTATATGAATATATATATGCGTATATATGTGTGTGTGTATGTGTGTATGCATGTATATTTGTTTGTATAGTTACACCCCATCACGGATATATTTACTCACAATATGTATGTATCCAAATAGTTTTACATTTAAGCCCATTCATTAGCAACTATTCTCCAACTAACATCTGCCAACGTACATTCAACCTACACATATAGGCACAAAAAATAAAATATGAAAATATGTTCTTTCACCAATCATAAAACAAATTAATAACGCACCCTCCCACTAACAATTGCAAGAAATACGAACACCGCTTCACACAATAAAAAACATAAATATTTAATAATGATTACAGAGAAGAGAGCCCATCCCACCGATAAATAAATGCGAAACGTAAACCCATGAAGAATCACAAAAACTAAACCACACACACGCATTAAACGATATAAATCTACCACCAATACTGAGTTGTAACAATTCTCGCTTGAGGATCGCAAGGCTGCAAAGCTTTAGTCGAGAAAGGTTTAGTTCACACACACATATATGACCGTGTGTGCGTTATGTGCGTGTGTGTGTTTGTGTGTGTGTAGAGGAAGAGAAGAAAAGTAGGCATTAATAGTGTATTTACACATGAAGCTGAATATACAAATAATAAAAGAACTCCGTAATCAGGTCGTATCTTTACAGCTGTTTCGAATAAACAACGACTGGTGCTGTATCCATGTATATTGTGTAATAAGTTTCAATAATATTTGGGGTGTATGGATTAACACGGGTTTTTAGAGATCAGATTCTGATTGTGTTTATCATGATTTGTTATATATAAATCGTGTTATGCTGAGAAACGGTGCAAGGTACCAGAATTGTCGCTATTACAGTACCAGCATAACTGGAGTCAAGACCGACCAGCTTGCACTGACATCTAGACCTATTAGTTGTGATAATGAAGTCAAACCAGATAGTGACATTTTGAAATCAGGTAAAACGTACGTTTAAAGCTTGCATAATATATAATAGGAAATGCATCCATTATGTAAACCTTCATCAGTTAAAGCATTTCAAAATTATTTAAAAAATCTTTTAACTGAGGAAGGTTTACATAATGAATGCATTTCTTATTATATATTACGCAAACGTACGTATTAAATGATTTCATTATTACAATTGCTAATATAAATAAATCATTATTACATTACTACTCGATGCCGGTGCAACCTCACCGGTCTTGACTCCACTTATGCTGTTAGTTTAACGAGATTTGGAGTAGTGTGCTACATTTGACTCGAGTCGAAAATTCTAGTGCCATGCACCACTTCTTAGCGTTTTCGACTCCCACTCGTCTGAAGAGAGCGGTGTTCTTTCAAATACAACAGTGTTCAAATCTCACGGCACATATTAAGAGAGAAATGAGCATCATGGTGTTTGATTATTGTTGTTTTACCTACTCACGATAATTTTTTTATTAATTTGGCAATCGTCTGCATAGAGACAAATGATTTGTTTGTTGCATTCTAGAAATAGTAATCAATCACCCTTCTTGATTAGATTCAATGAACCGTATCTTTATATATATATATCTAAGGTGTATTCCGTTAGGATTGTAGCAGAGTACAAAATAGAGCTCGTTTACCCTTAGAATTACTAAATAGCCGGTAGTATTATGATATACTTCCAAGGAGTACAGTTAGACAGTTATTGTATAATCACTGCACATATTTCCATACAACATAGATCTTCATATATACAGGAATTTAACTATGCAACGGCTTACTTCAAAATGGGATCCAGTTGTATATCTTCATGTGATAAACAATTGCTGTAGCTGTAGTTACAAAACCTTCGACTTCGGTGCTAACACATCCAACTCAGTGATTATTAAGTAACTGTCTAACCGTACTCCTTGTTGATTCTATCTTATTCAATTAAATTATATATATATAAACAATTGCAGCGTGGAGGGTGTTTGTAAGCCATTTAAGAAACACACAAAAGCCGTTCGATTCACTTCAACATTTAAGTTTAATTTGTGAAAATATTGCTGCTCAGATGCAACACGGATTTTTTTGTCAGTGAACAGGTCGCGGTCTTATAGCGACGAAAATATTTTGACAAATTAAACTTTAATGTTGAAGTGAATCGAACGACTTTTGTGTGTTTCTTAAATGGCTTAACAAACACCTTCCACCCCGCAATTGTTTTCGTTCCAACACACGATCTCAGATCAAATCACTTGCTATGCAAGTACATCTCCGTAATATATATATATATGTGTGTGTGTGTGTGTTTGGACGTGTGTGTGTGTGTGTGGACGTGTGTGTGTGTGTGGGCGTGTGTGTGTGCGTGTGTGCGTTTGTGGATAGATAAGTTTCTAAAATTCGTACTTAGCCTGATTTTTCACATATTATTTTTGCATTTTGTATCTTTTACAATTTTAAAAATTTGCAATGTAACATACATTAATGTTCTATTCTACTCTAGGCACAAGGCTCGTAATTTTTGGGGAGGTAGCTAGTCGTTTAGATTGACTGTAGTACGCAACTAGTTCTTAATTTATCGACACGTAAGGATGAAAGGCAAAGTCGACCTCGGCGGAATTTGAACTCAGAACATAAAGACAGACGAAATATTGCTAAGCATTTCCCCCGGCTTGCTAAAGTTTCTGCCAGTTTGCCACCTTTAATAATCTTTTCTACTCAAGGCACACAGCCCGAAATTTTTGTTGAGGAGGCTAGTCAATTAGATTGACCCAGTACGCAACTGGTATTTAATTTATCGACCCCGAAATGATGAAAGGCAACGTCTACCTCAGTGGAATTTGAACTCTGAACGTAAAGACAGACGAAATGCCGCTAAGCATTTCGTCCGACTTGCTAACGTTTCTGCCAGCAAGCCGTCTTAATATACTTTAATATTACAAGTATGTCATACTTCATAGAATACTCAGGATTATGGAGTAAAATCATTAACCGACTGTTTTGCTTCTAATTTGGCAAGCGTATTGAAATGACTGTACAACTTGTAAAACATAACTAGTAATCCGTAAATTCTGTTGAACTTTTAAATCACCATTTACTTTGTTCCCCGCTTATCCACTAGTACTAATTTATCTGATAAATTTTAAAACTTAATTGGCTTATATTTTCATGTTATTTTTTATCCTTGTTCTTTGATTAAATTAAGGATGGTGTATGACTAATTGATAGGGTGTTGTTCATATGCGAAGAAATTTTTTCTATCATCCTGTCGACTATATGCACAAAGCCCAAAATTTTGAGCTCGTGGCCAGACGATCACATCGGACCCAATATTGAAAGTCAACTTCGGTGGAATTTGAACTAAGAACGTGAAGACGAGCGAAATTCTTCTAAACTTATGTTACGTGGAACTAAGGATTCTGCCAGCTATTAGAGCTCGAGTATATGTATGTATGTATGTATGTATGTATGTATGTATGTATCTATCTATCTATCTATCTATCTAAAAATATTCGACATTGATTAAACGAAAGCGAGCTGTCCGGCAGCAATACAACGCAATACCTCATATCGCTCGAACGGCCCGAAATAAACACCAGAAATTTGAGGAAATCGAACTAATGCCAGACCTAGCATATAGTTCGGACTTCGCTGCCTCACAGTATTATTTGTTCCAATTCATGTCTCAGTCCCCCGATTCCAAGCCTTTCATCAACCAAGGGTACGTGGAAACTTCAGTGAAGGAGTTCTTCGCCTCGAAGTGCAAAAACTGATATCAACGTGGGATCATAGAACTGGTAGTAACGTGGCTTCAACTAGTGTAACACTATGACCTACTTTGAATGCTAGAGAGCTTTTATTGTAACTTAACGAATTTGGCAAATAAAGCAAAACTTCTGAGTTAGCACAATACAATCAGTCACACGTATAAAAATTAACGAATATAGACACGCTGACGTTAAATGCATTGAAATTGCACGTGTGCACCTGTGAATACACATTAGGATAATACTCAGACAGATATAAATTCAGGTAGTGACACATTAAACCTCACATCCTGTTATATAATTAAAGATAAACACTATGCACTACATAGTGAATAATACACACACACACAGACACATATGTAGGATTGAATGTAAGGACAAGCAAGTTATGCAAGTCGAAATACAAAAAATACCAAATACATTTAATAGCACAAATGTACATATGTATGCATATAAAAACGCCCCACTTACACAGAATATAAAAGATATTAGGAATTAAAGGAGCTGAGTAAGAGGTTTACGGACCCAACATCTGTTTCTGGGGGGTTTGGTAGTCGAAGCGGCTAATATGCTAATATTTAATGATGGAATCAAGTTCAATCATTATTTTCGACCACCAAATCTCCAGAAACAGCTTTTGAACCCTTAAAACTCTTACTCAACCCCTTTAATTGCTGATATCATTTATATTCTTTCTGTATAAGTCGAACCTATTTTTATTTGCATATGTATGTGCATTTTTGATATTAAATGTATTTGGCATATTTTGTATATCGACTTGCCTAACTTGTTTGTCTTCACATTTATTCCTCTACCTGGTGAAGTTCGAATCTCTTGAGCACTACAACGTGTATTATATACGGAGAATACTTGTCTCTAATTTATATATTTATATATATACTCCTTTCTTTACTCTTTTACAAGTTACAGTCATTTGACTGCGGCCATACTGTAGCACCACCTTTAGTTGAAGAAATTAAGCCCAGGACTTATTCATTGTAAGCTTAAAACTTATTCTGTCGGTCTCTTTTGCCGAACCACTAAGTTTCGAGGACATAAATACGCTATAAATCGGTCTTCAAGCGATGGTGGGGTGCAGGGAACACAGCCAAAGACACAACAAATGTATATATATATGCATATATATATATATATATATATATATATATATATATATATTATATTATATATGTATGTATATATATATATGTATATATATATGCATATATATTGTATGTATATATATAT
>NC_043009.1:46428553-46491573 GCF_006345805.1 Octopus sinensis | reverse complement strand
TTGTGCTGTCGTTAATGCTGATATGGAAAAAGAGGCTCCAGAGTTGTTTAAGATTTGCTTGGTTTCGCACCTAACATTTCTTGTGGACAGTGGTCAATACAATTTTGATTGGTCATTATAAAAGGGTCACGTGAATGTTTGAATGGAGGTTGGTGTTGGGGTAAGAAAATAGGCTCCAGAGATGTAAAAATTTGGCTAGTATCGCGCCTAAAAATTCTTATTGGTCATAATAAAGAGGTCACGTGAATGTGGTCATAATAGAGATGTCACGTGAATGTTTAGAATGAATGTTGGTGTGAGTGGTGTATGGAGTTTTCGAAAATAGCGTTGTTGAAAATTCTTATTGTTCAGGCTGGTCAGTAGACGTCATGTGGATATTTTGAATAGCATTTTAGCGCGTAGTTAAGGAGTGTATTTTCCGCGTGACTGAATTTGAGCTGGAAAAGTAAGTTCGTTTAGGACAGGAAGAGTTATATGTATGTATGTGTGCGCGCGTGTGTGTGTGTGTGTTTATATGTATGTTGGGGCGCGCGTGCGTGTATATATGTGTGCGTGTGTGGGTACAATTTTCGATATTTATAGGTCTGCTGGCCTTGTGCCTGTATCGGGAAGCAACGTGTTTGTGTGAAGTCAATATTTACAGTCATTTCCAAAAAATAGTGTTGGATGTTCCACACATACACATAATTTGATACGGGTGCAAAACATCCAACACTATTTTTTGGAAATGACTGTAAATATTGACTAAATATTGTACCAATGTCCGTTAAAGACGTCAACTGTGGAAGGTAGAACCGGACGTGCGGTGACCACACCTGCTCTCCATCAAGGTAAAGCTAGAGGTACCTCAACCTTAACGCGAATTTCGCATCCTCAGACAAGGCATCCCTAGCCCTCCCTTTAGCGGTTTCTGGCAGCAGACAGAGCGCTTCACAAGTGGCTTTCCTCCCTTCTACAAAAAGCGGAAAAGGATTCTCTCCAACATGTTCAATCAGAGATCGGGGTAAGACACCATGGTCAGACGGTAAGTAATAACCGATGCTTTAAACATCTGCACCACCTCCGCCTTTCCTGGCAAGGATAACGCCCGCCCAGACCAGGTCTTGGTTAGAGCACTCACGTTGTTGGTCACCTCACTCCAACTATTCTCTATCTGGAGGCCTATTCTTTATGCTGTGGTAACATCTTGGCGGTGTGATGTTTCTCCACAATTTCTCGAGCGTACTAATCTCAGGTGTCGAATTCCACGGGAATGTATTTTCTTGTTTTTTTGTCTCTTTTTCCTTCTGGGATATTGGGGCGTGGCCGTTTTAATGCTTTCGTCAATTTTCTTTTGTAGGGGATATGCATGGGAAAGGTGCAAGTGTTCTTTTTCGTACCATAGTAAACTCACCCTCGATCACCCCCATGGTGTCTTCCGAGGGAGTTACACATTCAGATGACGCTTTAGAGGGGATAGGTGTTTTTGGTTTTGTAGGGACTGGTGTGTGCATGGGCTGGGGTCTTTGAAAGTTTTGTTTAGGGGCAGAAACCACAGTTAGGGGAGTGGGGGTTTTTGTTATTGCAGGGGCTAGTGTGTGCGCAGGTTTAGGGTAATTTTTGTGATTGAAGATCCTTGTGTCTGTGTCACATTTTCTTTCCATTTTGCGCAATCAACCCGAATGTGGTCCTTCTTGCCACATTCGTAACATATGGGCTTCTTCCGCTCAACACGTATCTTGAGGGCAATGTCTTCACCCAAGAGTACCTATCAGGAAGCATTTCCATATCCTCCTGAGCCGCCTGAATAATGGTAGAAATGTTCTGCCCGAAACAATTTTGGTGGGCAGAGCATGTAATCTGCAGGAAGGTGATTTTATCCGTCTTGTTATACAACAGGGCGGCCACCACCTTCCTTGCGTCAATTTCAGGTGGCACCTCTGCCACCTTAACACGGGACGTCCGTCTCCCTATGTAGGTTGGCAGAAGCACCACCTCCTTCGTTTTCAGGGGGCTCACTGAGTACCCTTTGGCCCTTTTTCCGTTGTAAATCTGATCATAATTGTGCCATATGTCCGGCAACATATGTTATGTTCTTCCATATTGGAGCCATACACTTTTCTATTTTTTCCTGTTCAAAATAAATGCTTGAACTTTTTGGTTTCCGGTCAGTACGTCTTAAAAACGACTGTCCGCTTCCGCAAGTCACCAACGTTGGAGGAGGGTGAAATCTTAACCTCACCACCTCCTCTTTTATTCTGCCGAACCGCTCTTCGAGCTTCTCTTTTGGGATTTCATTGTTTTCAGTTTCCACCTCGGCAACCGCTCTCTTCAATAGGACGATCTTTTTGCGCAATTTCCTCCCACATACTTGGCTGGAATCAGTATTATATACGAAAAAGATATATATTTCCTCAAAACGGGAAACCTATAATTCTCTTTTTTTTGTAAACAGTTTTGTTGTAGATATTTTTCCTCTAAAGAGGACAATAGTTCAAATCCCGCCCCTGTTGGGGGCGGGGCGCAACAATAAAAACTACAACGGCTTTAACATTGTTCAATTTTTTTTCACAACAATGTCAGCAAATTGCCAAAATGGCCTCACAAGAATTAAATATTCTGCCTTCCGTCACCGGTAGACAGCACAGTTAAAAAAAGTTCACAGTGTAATAGTAGAACAGTCAACAATTCAACGTAAATCAATTCCAAAACTATTAACAATTTAACAAATATTTCAACAAATATTAAACAATTCTCACCAGCAAAAACACGACTAACGGCAATTCGTGTCTCCCGTCATCGAGACGCAGCACAGAAAATGTTCAAAGTTCAATAATTCAATAATGTTCAACAATTCAACAATGTTCAACAACGATAAACAGTTAATAAATCCGACGAAAAATAATCAAAACTCCAACAAAACGCCCGACTCACCGACAAACAAAAACACCTCCAACAAAGAGACCGGTAAGCTTCTTTATTTAAGAAAATTTTGCCATAAAGGTATGATACAGAGTAGCTTGCGGGCTGATCAGAAACACTGATGAATTGAATGATGAAATAAAATGATATTAAAGGGAGAAGACCAAAGCGCCCGCCGATTTTTTGCTTCTCTAAAATATTATTTTTTACACAAAAAACAAGCCGTGGTATTGAACCTCTTACTACCGTTTTACAATTATTGGACTTAATAGTCCATTTACAAATTGAGACATTATTATTTTTAACACAAAAAACAGGCCGAGTTACTGAACCTCTTACTTTCGTTTTTATCATGATTGGACTTAATAGTCCATTTACAAATTAAAACATTATTTTTTACACAAAAAACAAAACGAAGTATTGAACCTCTTACTTCCGATTTTACAATTTTTGGACTTAATAGTCCATTTAAAAATTGAGGCGCTGTGCCTCTAACACACTTAAAAACATTACAACACTGAGACTTTTCAAACTCTTGTTAATTTTCCTCAACATCGCTTGTGCCTGTATATTCCGCCATCACCCACGCCTCATTCAAGACCAAGGCGAGTTCCGAGTCGGCGTCGCCCGGCCACAGCGATATTCCTCATTGAGTCCCTGCAGCCTACGCATCTGAAGCAACGTTATGACCTCTACAGCTATCTTCCGAGGCCATCCGGGATCCCGTAAAAAGTTTAAAGTTACTTCCTTATGGTGCTTTTCCACCACCTTTTCTACCTCTCCGCCTCTGTAGAAGAAGACCAATAATTCGTCTCCCTCCGGGGTCGAGGTAGTCAGTTCTGCCGTTGGTGGCACAATTCCTACCAACGGCGTCTCTTCTCATGCCGGTGGCACAACCCCTACCGACAAGGTTCCGAGACATTCTGGTGTTATGTAACCGACTGCCGGTAATGTACCATTTCTCTTCCTGTTCCTCTTTTTTCTTCTCAACTGAGGGAAGGTGCATCTCCTCTGTGACCGGGAGATTCGCCTCCCCCCCTCATCCCTAGGATTCGGTTAGCACCAATTGTTGCTCACCTTCTACCTCTTGCGGCCCTTCTTTGAGGAGTCCTCCTCCTCCTCGGCCGCCTTCGTTCCTTCTACAGAGGTCTCAATCAACTGCTCCAGGACTTTGCTTTGTTCCTGAGGACAGTTTTTCTTTATATGGCCAGGCTCCAGGCACCGATGATAACTGGAGTGGAGGCAACTCTCAAGAATCACCGGGTACATGCACCCGGCCATTTTCAAAAAATCTGGCATAACCAGATTCATGGCTGATTGGATCAAAAGCTGTTTTGACCCAAACCAATCAGTTGCAGGAAGAATTTTCACATTGAGGAGCTTGGCTCCGCTGCCACCCAGACCCCGACGGATAGCATCCTCTATTCACTCGGGTTCAATTCAAGGTGGCAAACCACAGACCCAAGCCCTCGTCATCTTTTTCCCACAATAAGTGGGAAGATACAAAATTCTCTACCCTCAAAGAGCCTCCTCTGGGGTGTCAAATAGCAACCACACCGTTGCATATTTGACTCCCCTAGAGATACGGCTGGCAGATGTTCCGCCTACGCATGCTCAATCAACTGCTTGGAGAAGACGGCAATGGTGTCGAGAACCTTCGAATACGTTCTCAACACCACCGTCCTCTCCTCTTGCTGTCTGAATCACTCTTTAGGTGGGACAATCTCCCACTCTACAAACTTATCCGTATTTTTTACCATGTTTTAAATTTAAAAAGTTCAAAACAATAGTTCACAAATTTCAAAAAGAACAGAGAGAAATCAAAAAGAAACAAAAAGGAAGAAGAAAAAAAGCAAACAGTTCAATAAAGAGAGTCACAATTAAAGAACAGAATAAGAAAACAGCAGTTCAACAAAACAGAGCAAAAAATCTTCTGGGCATTCAGGTACTGCAAGCAGTATGATACTCCGATTAGAACCTGGACTGCTCCACTTGAAATACAGCTTTCCAATTATTGGTAAACGTTGTTGTAAAACACACACTATTTATAAAAAGTGAACAACTTTTGGTGGCAGGATACGCCTCCAAACCGAATGTGGTCCTTCTTGCCACATTCGTAACATATCCTCACAATGAGGAAAAACATTTCACTTAATGTGAACAATATTTCTGAACTGCAAGCAGACTAAAGTCCTGAATCCAGTGAGGACTCCTTGTTTGTAAAAAATATTACCACAGACAACAACCCCCACTGGACCCAAGAAACAAAAGCCTTACTTTGTAGCAGCTACTTTTTCGCCGGTTAAACACCGCCGGCTATCTGCTTCAGTGCACAACACAATGACACATGCGTACACTGACAACAAACACTCATGGAAAGTAAGTATGCTACTTACCACAGAGCTACTCCTGCGCCTGTATAAGCATACATACATACATACACATACACACACACACACACACACACACACACATAAATATATGGTTTGCCTCGAGTGATAATGGGATTGTTTTTCTGAGTCAGATATATTTTTTGCTTTGAAATATTGCTGATTTTGACTAAAAGAGCACGGGCACATAATTTTCTGAGGCAAATAATCACATAGCTGATTTTAGATCGAAGATGGCGCCTCACTATGTTTCTCAGTGGAATGCGCTGATTCTTCATGTCAATACGTTACACATATTTTCTTAAGATGTATTTGAGAGTAAGGCTAATTCCTTAAAAGCGACATTTGTTACTGCTTCTTTAGCTTTACATTTTTTAATAAAAATTCTGTAATACGTCGTGTCTTCAATACAGTAACATTTTTTCGACTCAACTAAACTATGTGAGAATATAATTTGAATTGAAGTAAAGAGAAACTAGTTTCAAAAATAGAAGCAAACAAGAGCTAATATCAGCGATACAGACTTACTTCGTTTAATCCTACCATATACATACCAGCACTATTATTCTTACGAATGTATTAGATAAGTAGGCTTGCTGTCAAAGTTTAATCAAATGTTAATAGAAAAGAATCCAAGTGATCAACAGTAAATCAACGTCTTACAGATTTTTAATCAAAAATGTAAAACTTAGAAACTAATGAAGCAGCAACTTTTAAGCAAATAGACTCACTCTCAAATACATATAATAGCTAGAACAGGAAGTGTGTACTTCATGAGTCTCTTTAAACTTCAAAGCAATCATGTGGGGATATTTGAGTTTACAATTCTACTCTCACTTTGGTTGATCAAAATGTTGTCTGCAGATGTAACGGTCCAAATCATTTTGTGACAGAAGACATTTTGGATTGCAATTTAGATGTATATTGGCGATCCTTGGATTTCGATTTTTGTTTCGGTATTTTTTTCCTATTTTTTTCTACTTCTGCCAATTTACGGCCATGAAATTATGGTTTTTGACATCCGCTTAAATAACAACAAATGTTCGACAACCCTGAAAGATAAAGATTAGTGAAACTGAACGCTGAAGTTGTAGGAAAGCGCTAGCAATAGTGAGAGGTATTATATCACCGTCATTAGTGAATGTACTTTGCGAAAGTGAAAATGCTATGGTAAGCTTAAGTCAAATTTAACATTCACTTTAGAGAACAACACGAAAATAGCAATAAGAACAACTTGTAATACATTGAAAAACTTAAAGTCGGAATCAATTTTAGATATTTTTGTAGATTAACTACAAAATCACATATATTGAAAAATTTCAGAAAAAAACTTAAAAACTGAGAAATGTATTGGAAAAATGAATACAGTCCTTTGTTTTAAAGACATATTTAGGAAATAGCAATGAAAATTAAATCAACAAAATTAGGAATGTACAAAAATTAACTTGGTTACTCAGAATGATGGAAACAATTAGGTTAATGCTTAAAAGTTAGTTGCTACTATAGATTTATTTTAGTTTTCAACTGCATCGTTTAGTTAAATAATTAAGGCAGCATCGGAAAAAGTTATACATTCATTATGACACAGGTTATCACGTAATTTTTTGTACATTCCCCATTATTGGTTTCGGCTTCATTCATTTTTCAGTTATATACTCTTTACTCTCTTTTACTTGTTTCAGTCATTTGACTGCGGCCATGCTGGAGCACCGCCTTTTGTTCTTAAATCAAAAGATTTTGTTCCTGAGGACAGTTTTTCTTTATATGGCCAGGCTCCAGGCACCGATGATAACTGGGGGGGGCGACCCTCAAGAATCACCGGGTACATGCACCCGGCCATCAAAAGTTTTGTTCTTAAATCAAAAGATTTCCAAATGAATCTTTCACAATGCATCTTCTTCATTTCAAGAGAACCCTCTCACCAACAAAACGACCCCACCCACCAAAGTAGATTCGAACCTGTGTCTCGGGAGATGCCATTCTGATTAACAAGAGTGAAAATGGCATTCTGAGATGAAGGATTGCCCAATCTTATCATTTTCAAAGCGAAAATGAAATTTCAATTACAACGGATTGTATTAACGAAAATACCAAAATAGTATAATAATGATAGCTGCAGTGCTGTCTTATGGGCTTTACGGGCCCCTTGGCAAAGACATGCGCTGTGGTCCCTACAAACGAGACCACCAGACAAAAGGTAATTTTTTAGAAATATAATTGTAAAATGAGAAATTGAAGTTTGAAAATGGCCAAAAATCTATTTGCCGAGATGGGATTGTATGAAATGAAGATAACAAGAAATATAGAAAATGAGAAGAAAATAAAGCTGTTCTGTTCAAATGAAAAACAACAAAAAAAATTGAACACGTCATATTCTAAAGCTGAAAAAGAAATTGGTTTTCGCTGATGCGTGATCTTACGCAAAACATAATTTTATAATTGAAATTGTAAACCCAAACTTAAAATTTTAGAAACTATAAGGCATTTACTCTGTAGTATCTCAGTCGGGTCATTTTGTCAATAAACACGTGTAAAAGTTCAGCGTCAATTCTTTAATTGTCTGATGGTTAAACATTTAACCAATTAATCGACTGTTTGACTAAACGTTCGGTCAAATGGTCAGTCAACTAGGATTGCCGCAAGCCTTTAGTCACCACCTTTGACCTCAATGATTATTCACATAAAGAATCTTGTAAGCTAAATATAAAAGCCGAAAGTTCTTACCTTTTTCTCGTAAATATGACCAACTTAGAAAAAGACTTCCATGTCGAACTGAATAATAAAGTTTGAGAAAGGCTATATATACCTGCACGTGTGTGTGTATGCGTGCATGTGTGTGCATGTATGTGTGCATGAGATCACCCGTGCATTTCAATCCCAAGTAGATGATTCGATGGTCCTTTCCAGATCATACGCAGTAAAAAGACTATTGGGAATTTGAACAAGAGACAACGACTTCTCTCTATCTCTCTATATAAAATACATCATAATTATTACTGAAATTTACTCAGTAATGCTTCAGGGTTTCGTTATTGTTATGGTTATTATTGCCATTCGTTTCTCCCGCCTTTTTTTTCCCAAATACAGTTAGATTCCTGAGGGAATTTGGATGCTTTTGGACGGGGTAAGCTATTGGATTCAGTAAACGTGTAAAATTATTGACATTAAGCATTAAAGATACACCCGCTACATCTTTTTAAGAAGCAGGTATACCTCGAAATCGGGAGAGGGCGTTTTCGTGCAGAACTGTCGTAAAAACAGGCGTCTCGCTACAAAGGGCCCACCTCCACCCGTGACAGATGGAGCTTCGATATTGAGGTCCTCCGATATATCTTGCTACATACATACATGCATACATACATGCATATGTGTATGTGTGAATATGCTTGTGTGTGTGTGTACATACTCACACATGCAGATAAATGTATATATTTGAGTGCGTATGTCTGTCACTGTGCGTGTGTGTGTGTGTGTGTGTGTGTGTAATTGCATTTAGGTAGGCAGATTTAAGAGCTTCATATCTTCCTTTCATAGTCATGAATTTGTTGTAAAGATGGAAGAGTGAGGTTCAGACAGATGAGCAACACAATTTCAACGCCGCCCACGAAAACACTCTTACACAAGCCTGAACACAATACATGCATACATACACACATACATACATACATACATACATACATACATACAACATACATACATACATACATACATACATACATGCATATACGTTATGTATTCGTGTGTTAATACATACATGCTTAAAGGTGCCTGTGTGCTTGTGTTAGTACCCGTGTATGTTGGTCTGTATCACTATTTCACAGACAGTGTCTTCTCGCTAATAGCTCAATGTTGTTCATATTAAAAACAACATCTGTTGATTGAAATTATATAATATTGTTTGTACTTCGAGGGAGATTGCATATCATGTTATGCTAAGCCATTGATGGGCGGAACGTAGACAACAACACAAATATTAGTTTAGTCCTACGTTATATACAAACAAACATATAAGTGTATATGTATAAGTGTGTGTGTGCGTGTGTGAGTTTATACATATATGTATTATACACACAGACACACACACTTATATATGTATGCATATATATATATATATATATATATATATATATACATATACATATATATGCATAGATAGATAGATAGATAGATAGATAGATAGTAGATAGATAGATAGATAGATAGATAGATAGATAGATAGATGATAGATAGATAGATATAGATAGATAGATAGATAGATAGATAGATAGATAGATAAATTGTTAGGACTGAGGCGGCATGCATGCAGATAAATTTGTATGTGAATTTGCATTTGTATGTCTAACAAATATACTTTAACCTCGCTAAACAAACAGATATGCTCGAACTATAAGATTTTGACTGTAAAACGCAATAACGCGCATTTGATGAATATTTAGGTATATATAAATATATACATGGTCCAAAGAATGTATATATATACATACATACATATATATATATATATATATATAACATATATATATATATATATATATATATATATATATACATATATATATATATATATATATATATATACATATATATATATATATACATATATATGTATATATATATATATATATATATGTATATATATATATATATATATATATTATATATATATATATATACTCGGTTTAGGCAATTGAGATTCAAGTGAGGTCTAATGAATTCACATGAATATGGTACTTAACTTGGATGCACCGGAAATCTATATGGTGTTAACCCTACGACAAAGTGGGGTGATTACAAATAGGAAAAAAGCAACAAGAATGGATCAATATATCGGTACAATTGTTTCGTACGAGGACATCTTTAATAAAGCTACAAAAATTGCAGTAAATATAGGTGGCTCGTACTCATCAGCCGAAAAAACATCCGAGATTCCCAAACATCAAAGTGGTAATGTTACACTCGTGAAACATCATGGAAAATTCTATAAAAATGAGAATTTAGATAACATATTGGTTTCTAAGAGTTCAATTAGTATTACACAGTCATATATCAGGTTATTAAAAAGTTTTTTTAAAAACAACTTAGTTTTCCAGAAAGTGAAGATAAAAATGAGGGTGTGAGTTTATCCGTATTGAAGAAAGTTGATTCCTGGAGATCCGATGAGAGGTATCGAACTCACAGAACATTTCCTCTTTATATAGCAATTAATAGCAGTAGTTGGTCAAATTCTACTTTCTTCCTTTAGCTCTATGATTCTTGTAGATTTCAATAACAGCCTGTTCGTCTCCACTATAAGGCTGTCGCTACGCTTATCCCTCGGATTATAATACAGTAGTTTTCAGGAATTTCGCACGATTGTATCCAAAATTTCTTCACATAGCTTGATTAACAATTTACTATGAACTATATATGGACAAGGACATATTCTGTGAGTTCGATACCCCTCATCGGATCTCCAGGAATCAAACTTTCTTCAGTGTGTGTGTGTGTGTGTCTATACATGCATGCATGTGTGCGTATGCATGTATGTGTGTGCGTGGGCATATGTATCAATGTGTGTACATTTGTATATATGTATTCTGCATTTTCATGTGTTTGCATGTCCGTGTCTGTGTGTTTTTATGTATGTGTGTGAGCGTGTGTGTGTGTGTTTATATGTGTGTGTGTGTGACTACCTCTGTCTCCTTGTGTGTGCCTGTCTGAGTGTGTGTGTGTGTATGATCATTTGTTTCAGTTTTCATTTGCGTATGCGTGCTTGTCTGTTCATATAACCTATGTACCTATCCGTCTATATGTTGATCTGTTTACTTTCATATCCATATGCTAACATACATGTGCATATATATATATATATATATATATATATATATATATACACCCCCCACACATGCATACATCTATTTACATATATCATCTCTATATTATAATTCTGAAATGCGAAAAGTTTGTTTGTCTGGTTTTGGCATTGGAACGAGTTAAAGGGCACTAGATCCCGTCGGATTGACTCCAAAATTTACAGGGACATGTACAATGAGGTGAGGATGTGAGTGAGCTAGGTTAGACATCCCTATCTTAAAAGGTCTCGTTATTAGAGCAATAAGCGCACACTTTGGCAAGTCTCCTCTCATTCTCTTATCTGCATGTCTTCCTCCGTCTCTCTCTGTTTCCTCCCTTCCCATCACTTTTTCTCTATAACGATGTTTGACAGATACTACTATCTTTGCCCCCACCGCCTTCACCAGCACTGTCCCTCTTTCCCCACCGCCTCCCTCCCTCTCTCTATATCTCTCTCTCTTCCCCTCTCTCTCTGTATGTCTGGCTGCATTCATAGAGAGAATTATCATCGCCACATCCACCACCACAGGACAATCATAAAAACAAATATTATGAATCAGATATTTATTGGGTTAATTTATATGTGTGTGTGTGTGTGTTCTATATATAAATATGTATATATAATGTATATATACAAAGTGTATATATCTTATTTATATATATATGTATATATATATATATATATATAGTATATATATATATATATATATATATATATATATATATGATTTGTATATATAATGCGTACACACACATATATATATATATGTATAATGCGTAAATATATATACATTTGATCTGAAAATATGCACACCTATGTTAAAAGTGCTGGCGAGTTTGCATGGTAACTATTTTTTTCCTCAAATGAAAGGAGTGATCTCTAGGACAAAATTCCTCATCTTATAAAGTGTGGCCCGAGTAGACCAGCGGGTGTTTAGGAATTCTCTGTTACATCAACCTAAAAAAAATTGCGCCAGCCTTTAAATCTTCAATGTGTTGCCGTCCATGATGAAAAAGTTTTGAATACTTGCATTGGTGAGTCTACTGTCGTGAGAAAGAATCACTTCAAAACTTAATGTTTTGAGGGAGAATGTGGTGATAAAAACAGAAAGGAAGTAACAGAAAGTAACAGCCATGCACTTACCCGCAGGTAGAGCGGGTCACCTTAACCTAGTATATTCATCTTTTCATTTATATCTACAGGACAGACGTAAAGCCCGACGTTTAAAAAATATAATAATATATAAATAAATAAGCACCAATTAAAATATATAAATATATAAATATCAGTGTTGCATACAAAACACATTGAATTTACACTTAAACTCATAAAAATTTTTTGCTAAATCATTTGTTAAACTAATAATATGGGACAATAAAAAAAGCAAGATCGCTGGGTGTGGTTGTTACGATAAGACATAAAAGATCGCTGGCTACTTTGCAGACAGCGACCTTGTATGTTTTATTGTCCCAAATTTTTAGTTTAACAAATAATTTACTGTAACAAACCATGTACATATCCTTACACCGCTTCCACTCTTTCTCGAATGGCGTCGAAACGTGAGCCCTGAATGGAGTGGAAGTCAGTGACCTGATTGATGGTCAGAGAGAATGGGTTCACGTACGGCCAGAGCATCGCTATAAGAATCAACCGGTCTAACGTGTGTTTGTTTGCAGGAGGTTGGGGGTAATGTTGCATAACAAACCTCTACTACTACTACTACTACTACTACTACTACTACTACTACTCTATAGGCGTAATAAGGCCAAATGTTCAAGAAGTTCGCTTCTGCCGGATTCGATCCCTCTTCACGGTTTCTAGGACATTTGTCCCTTTCTATAACCTTGAATCTATCCCATGTCTTGTGAGTGAAACTGAGCAAAAAGAAACTATAATGAAGCCCTTCGGCGTATTGTTGTTCGAAATATACAACCTTGTCTCTTCTCTATATTATAATTCTGAAATGCGAAATGTTTGTTTGTTTGTTTGTCTGGTTTTGGCATTGAGAACGGGTTAAAGGCCATTAGATCCCGTCGGATTGTCTCCAAGATTTACAGGGACATGTAAAATGAGGTGAGGATGTGAGTGAGCTAGGTTAGAAATCCCTATCTTAAAAGGCCTCGTTACTAGAGCAATAAACGCACACTTTGACAAGTCTCCTCTCATTCTCTTATCTGCATGTCTTCCTCCGTCTCTCTCTGTTTCCTCCCTTCCCATCACTTTTTCTCTATAACGATGTTTGACAGATACTACTATCTTTGCCTCCGCCGCCTTCGCCAGCACTGTCCCCCTTTCCCCACCGCCTCCCTCCCTCTCTCTCTATCTCTCTCTCTCCCTCTCTCTCAGTATGTCTGTCTGCATTCATAGAGAGAATTATCATCGCCACATCCACCACAGACAATCATGAAAACAAATATTATGAATCAGATATTTATTGGGTTAATTTATATGTGTGTGTGTGTGTGTTCTATATATAAATACGTATATATAATGTATATATACAAAGTGTATATATCTGTATTATATATATATATATATATATATATATATATATATATATATATATATATATATACTAGCAGCATAGCCCGGTATTGCCCGGGTATGTAAGAACCCCTAGTAGGCAACGACTAATTCCAATCTAGTCCTTTCCCTCTAGGGAACGAAGGCGCATGTGTAGGTTGCAATGTCTTCTCTTCACTCCCAAATAACTATCAAACAGCCATCGATAATTCAACCCAACCAATTCCTACCGGGAAGAAATTACATTCGAGACTTTAACCCCAACACCGCCAATTCTGCTAGTAGCTGCTGCAGCCGCAAGTTATTCGAATACTTTTTTGATTACACATTCTTTATAACTACCACCCCAAACGTTCTACCTTAAATTTTTGACGTACCCTATGGGTCCTTGGATGCTACTTGCAAACTCTTGGTTTATTATAAACCGCTTTTGTCGTGTGCACCAAAAAACCTTTTCCATTCGTTTGTTCAGTTTGGTCACTTTTGACTTTTTCGTTGTTGTCACTCACATTGCTGCCCGCTTTTTTTTGCCGTTTTTGTACATTTTTATACATTTTGGGATACTTACCCCACATGTTCCGAGAGTTAAAAAGGTCGAGTTGCATCCCCTAGACAGTCTGTAGAAAATGTGTTGCATATAAAAAGCTTAGATTCTCGACCCATGCTGAATTTATCGATTTTTTTTCAGAACTGGGGGAACTTTTCAAAATTTTCGCTGCGTTAGTTTTGAATTATGACATTGGGCTATGTGTGTGTCAAGTTTCATCAGAATCGGTTGAAAGCCATGGTCAGGGTGAGGTTACAACCTGACAGACACACAGACACACAGACAAACTGCCGTTTATATATATATATATATATATATAATATATATATATATATAGATAGATATATATATATATATATAATTTGTACATATAATGCGTACACACACACATATATATATATAATGCATAAATATATATATATATATAATGCATAAATATATATATAATATATATATATATATATTATATATATATATATATATATATATATATATATATATATAATGTATGCATTATGTGGTCGGTTGAGCTGAAAATATGCACACCTATGTTAAAAGTGCCGGCGAGTTTTCATGGCAACTATTTTTTTCCTCAAATGAAAGGAGTGAACTCTAGGACAAAATTCCTCATCTTATAAAGTGTGGCCCGAGTAGACCAGCGGGTGTTTAGGAATTCTCTGTTACATCAACCTAAAAAATTTGCGCCAGCCTTTAAATCTTCAATGTGTTGCCGTCCATGATGAAAAGGTTTTGAATACTTGCATTGGTGAGTCTACTGTCGTGAGAAAGGATCACTTCAAAACTTAATGTTTTGAGGGAGAATGTGGTGATAATAACAGAAAGGAAGTAACAGAAAGTAACAGCCATGCACTTACCCGCAGGTAGAGCGGGTCACCTTAACCTAGTATATTCATCTTTTCATTTATATCTACAGAACAGACGTAAAGCCCGACGTTTAAAAATATATTAATATATAAATAAATAAGCACCATATAAAATATATAAATATATAAATATCAGTGTTGCATACAAAACACATTGAATTTACGCTTAAACTCATAAAAATTTTTGGTAAATCATTTGTTAAACTAATAATATGGGACAATAAAAAAAGCAAGGTCGCTGGGTGTGGTTGTTACGATAAGACATAAAAGATCGCTGGCTACTTTGCAGACAGCGACCTTGTATGTTTTATTGTCCCAAATTTTTAGTTTAACAAATAATTTACTGTAACATACCATGTACATATCCTTACACCGCTTCCACTCTTTCTCGAATGGTGTCGAAACGTGAGCCCTGAATGGAGTGGAAGTCAGTGACCTGATTGATGGTCAGAGAGAATGGGTTCACGTACGGCCAGAGCATCGCTATAAGAATCAACCGGTCTAACGTGTGTTTGTTTGCAGGAGGTAGGGGGTAATGTTGCATAACTAACCTCTACTACTACTACTACTACTACTACTACTACTCTATAGGCGTAATAAGGCCAAATGGTCAAGAAGTTCGCTTCTGCCGGATTCGATCCCTCTTCACGGTTTCTAGGACATTTGTCCCTTTCTATAACCTTGAATCTACCCCATGTCTTGTGAGTGAAACTGAGCAAAAAGAAACTATAATGAAGCCCTTCGGCGTATTGTAGTTCGAAATATACAACCTTGTCTCTTCTCTATATTATAATTCTGAAATGCGAAAAGTTTGTTTGTCTGGTTTTGGCATTGAGAACGGGTTAAAGGCCACTAGATCCCGTCGGATTGACTCCAAAATTTACAGGGATATGTAAAATGAGGTGAGGATGTGAGTGAGCTAGGTTCTAAATCCCCATCTTAAAAGTTGTTGTTGCTAGGGCCAAAATGCACCTTGGAATGTCTACTCTCATTCTTTTATGTAACTGTTTTCCTCCATCACTCACTTTCTTTCCTCCCTTCCTTTCACAATCTATCTATAACGTCGTTTCACAGCGTCTACCTCCCTTCCCTTCACTTTCTCTTTATAACGTCGTTTCACAGCATCCTATATCTCCCCCCTCCCCGCCTTCGCCAGCGCTTTCACACACTCTCTCTCTCTCTACGTCTGTCTGCATTCATAGAGAGAATTATCATCGCCACCACCACCACAGAATCATGAGAACAAATATTATTAATCAGATATTTATTGGGTTAATTTATATAATATATATGTGTGTGTGTGTATGTGTGTTCTATATATAAATATGTATATATAATGTATATATACAACGTGTATATATCTGTATTTATGTATATTAAACTTTTTAATACTTTTTGATAGTTATATATATATTTAAAAAAAATATAAATATAAGTTAATAATTTTGATTTTACATAGGTAGAGTAGAATATTTAGTGGGCTGTTATGCAGATAGATGTATCTGTGTGTGAGTGTATATATATATATATATATATATATATACTAGCTTAAGGTGAGCCGCTCTACGCGCGGGTAAGCGTGTGGTTGTTACTTTCTGTTGCTTCCTTTCTGTTTAAATTTGAATTTTTAAATTTTATATTTTATATATTTTGTATATTATATTTTTATTTTTATGTTTCGGTTTATGTTTTTCACTGTTTGATTTGCCTAATAGTGGTTTTATTTCTAATTTAATTTATATATATATATATGTATATATATATATATATATAATTTGTATACATTTGTATATATAATGCGTATATATATATATAAAATGTTTGCATTATGTGGTCGATTGAGCTGAAAATATGCACACCTATTTTAAAAGTGCTGGCGAGTTTGCATGGCCACTATTTTTTTCCTCAAATGAAAGGCGTGAACTCTAGGACAAAATTCCTCATCTTATAAAGTGTGGCCCGAGTAGACCAGCGGGTGTTTAGGAATTCTCTGTTACATCAACCTAAAAAAATTTGCGCCAGCCTTTAAATCTTCAATGTATTGCCGTCCATGATGAAGAAGTTTTGAATGCTTGCATTGGTGAGTCTACTGTCGTGAGAAAGAATTACTTCAAAACTTAATGTGGCCCGAGTAGACCCGAATGAAATCGGGTTATGTTAACCAAAATGTGTAAAGGGGTCTAAATGGGCCTGGAAGGGGATTAAAATTTACAGGAGCGGGTGTTTAGGAATTTTCTTTTACATCAAGTTCAAAATTTTACGCCAGCCGTTAAACTGCCACTACGTTTCTGTCCATCGTTAAGAAATGCCAGCCATGGTGACTCTACTATCCTCATATTCTATCCCTTCAAACTTTGGTTCCCAATATTTATATATTTTTATTCAACTCGCAAGTTCGTCTGTCCCTTTTAAATGTTAGTATTTTGCTGTCTGCCTTGAAGCAGACCTTTCCGTTATCACTGCCTGATATTTATGATTGATCTTTCAAAATATTTCTTCCTCAACTTACTCACGATCTTTTGTTGTTTACAAATGGGAGAGAGATAGATAAAGATAGAGAGTAAGAGAAAGCGAGGGAGTGTCCGAGAGAAAGGAAGAGTAAGAGAGTGGGAAAGTGAGAGAGAAAGGATAGAGAAACAAAGAGGGAGAATGTGGTAATAAAAAACAGAAAGGAAGCAACAGAAAATAACAACCACACTCTTACCCGCGCGGAGAGCGGGTCATCTTAAGCTAGTATATATATATATATATAATATATATATATATATATACCCCCACACACACATATCTACATAACAGCCCACTAACTATTCTAGTCTACCTATGTAAACTGGGGGTATGAGGGTATGATATCTACTATGTATATTTCCTATTTAGTATTGGAGCAGTTTCATTTATAAGGACGTACTCCCGTATTTGTCTGAGTGTTGGGTCCTTTGGGTGCTTGGATAAGACGCGGATGTCAAAATGACCAGGTTGCCTCCCGTTTGGTCCTTGGCATGCTGGTAGTGTATGGAGGACTTTTTTTTGTCGTCATATTGGCTCAAATGTTCATTTAGTCGTTCTACAATGCTCCGAGATGTTTCCCCTGTGTTTGTCATATTCATGTCTTTACAAGCACCTTCTATGCATCTTGTGCTGTAAACTACATTTCTAGTTCTACAGTTAATGCCAGGGATAATCCTACATACCATGCAGTTAACACTGATGCATATAGTATTCTAGTATTCTCAAAGAGGTACATCCTACATAGTTGTGATCTGACAGAGATCCCTGGCTTTTCAACAATGTTACTGTTCAGTTTGATCTCCTTCAGAGCTTTCCTAAATCTACGGGCTAGTTCTCCATGGAGTGTGGCCTCTACATACATCACTCCTTGTTATTTGTCGGTTTTATACCACGTGTTCGCCCCGTTTGCTTTGTCACAAGTTCTTTGTATCCTATTCCAGTCTTTGTTTCTATATATTTAAAGCAGGTACCACTGGTATCATTATGTATAATGTTATCTAATTTCTTTCTAGCACCCCTGCTATTATTATTATAATAGCACCCCTGCTATTATTACCATCATCATCATCATTATTATTATTATCATTATAATTATTATTGTTGTTGTTGTTGTTACTACTACAACTACTACTACTACTACTACTTGTAGTAATAGCAGTAGCAGCCGTGAAAGTAGTAGTTGTTGCTATATAGCTGTTTGAGATTGTTTCATGTTAGCGTGAAATTGTTTCATGGTAGCGAGAAATCGAACAACTTATATGCATACTATGAAAATAAAAGTCCACAATAACAATGATAAACATCATTATCATAATAAAATCGGCAATTTTTATTATCATCCTAGTTACTGTAATTAACGGCAGCTGTTTTTTTCCCTTTGATAACAGCTTAAAAACGCACGTTGTGACGCGTTTCAGAAATTCATTTTCTGCTACGTGGTTCTAGGTTTGAACCTTTTACACAGTATTCTGTGTGTCCGTTTACACAGTATTCTTCTACACAGTATTCTGACTGTACCCTCAGGAAGAATGATAGTCTTTTAAGTAGCACTCAATGACGTCTCGGAAGGCAAAGTCGACCTCGGCGGAAATCGAACTCAGAATCTAAGGACGGACGAAATGCCGCTAAGCATTTTGCCCGGCGTGCTAACGATTCTGCTAGCTCGCCACCTTAATAATAATAATAATAATAATAATATAATCGTTTCTTTATTGGTCAAAAGGGCCGAATACAAAACAGAGACAATACGAACCTGGGGACACATGGGGTTTAACACAAACATCGAGTAAGCAATAAAATAACAATGACAACAATACAATTCAACAACAGAATTTCACAAAAGGGGTAAGTTCTTCGCTGAGACAACCGAAGAGCCCCACACATTCTGGTTATCCCGACCTCCAGATGCACCTCAGTAGGCACCTCTCTCCTCAACTCCCCCGGTTTACAAACGAAAGTTCAGAGTAGGCCCATTCATACGGGCCATCCTCTCCACACGCACCCATCTTTCGGCAAATTTATTGGGGGGTAAAACTTCCCTCTCAGCTGTCACTTTCCTTTTCAGTCGGACTTTGAAATAGTGAATGTGGGCTTTGCCGAAGAGGAAAGTATCTCTCTTCAGCCTTTCAATCTCGTCCATCACACTACCTTCTTCGCCGTAGCCCGCAGACAGAGGAAAAACTACCTTTCTTTCCCGGCCAAAGGAGGGCGACGGGGCGATCTTCACGATGGACTCAGCTGATAACCGGATCCGTCCTAACCATGATAACAGCTGTTTGACAAAGTTCCACAGGTCAGTAATGCACGGACACTGAACAGGTAGAGCTTGCCTACAGAGTTTGTCTCGAACCGGTAGAGCTCCACGGCAGCACTGCCAGGCCAGGGATTTCTGGAAGCCATCCATAGGCCCCAGACCGGAAAAGACCAGTTAATCGATCCTTCCCAACGCCCAAAATTTCCCCGAGGACGTCGTCGCTCTTTCGCGCCACTAATCCCTTATAGAACTCCATGGTGGAACCTCCACCAACCGTGTTGCCCGACTGGCTGAAAGCTGTGAGTGCTTACCGACACTTCAGGTGCTACGTGCTCTTTTTTGGTCTACGATTGATCCAAGACTGTAGCTCTGTCAATGAAACGAGCTTCGAAAAATCCTGCTTGACATACGGTAACTACACCTGTTCATTGTGATGAAAGTGCTGGATGTGCTGTAGCCTCATCGCGTGTCTACGCATCATTAACCACGGCATGGTCATTCTTCCACTCAGCGGCTCTTGATAGCAGATGGACCGTTTGATGCGTGGAACACGATCCTTCCACAGAAAGCGGAAGAGCTAGCGCTCCAGCTTGGGCAGCCATAAAGGAGGGCAAGGGACGACGGTCAGGTGGTAGAAGATGATGGAAACGATGTATGCATTCGCCATCTCCGCCCGATCCTTCAGGGGGAATCTGCCCAATTCTAGATTAGACTGGCTACCCTGCTCGTTACCTCCCCCTATTTATGTCTACCTGGAGGTCCGGACCAAACCAAACCCCGAGCAATTTAACTGGTTCTTCCGTACAATCTTGTTTATTAGCTTTGATGGTCCGGTTTGGTGTTGTTGTTGTTGTTGTTATTATTATTATTATTATTATTATTATTATTATTATTATTATTATTATTATTATTATTATTATTATTATTATTATTATTATTATTATTATTATTACTGTTGCTATTGTTTTCCTTGCTTTTCTTGTTCACGGTGAATTTTAAATATAAATTGAATCTTTAATTCAATGAACGCTATTTTTATGCGTATATGAAAAATATCCGTCTCTGATGAGGTACAAAGATTATATATATATATATATATATATATTATATATATATATATATATATATATATATATATATATATATATTATATATATATACATATATATATATATATATATATATATATATATATATATATATATATATATGTATATATACATATATATACACACATATATATATATATATATATAATATATATATATGTACTTACATATTTATTTGTATACATGTATGTATATATTTATGTATGTATGTATGTAAGTAATACACATGCATATTTCATGCATGTGCGTGTGTGTTCACAAGTATATATGAATATATAGGCGGGTGTGGAGGTAGTCTATGTTTAAGTGAACCGGTTAGTCATGTTGTATTGTTGTATGCCGAAGCGTACTTTCATCATTCGTTACTTAGTGATCGTTAAAGTAATTACATGACTGTACTGTGCACTAGGATCGATAATAATCTCCTAAAGCACACAGAAGGCAGGGTCCCAACGCCCCGGCTCCGCAGCTCGACGATTAAGATCATGAACATAATAATAATAATGAACATAATAATAATAAGGATAATAATAATAATAATAATAATAATAATAAAATGCCCTGATGCAGTACCAGGCAGTGGCTCTCATGGCTTCTGATCTTAACTGATTGGAAGTGTTATCATGTACATTGTTTTGTCTTGGTATAAAAGATGGGCTACAGCAAATATTCTGCTCAATACCACAGATTTGCTTGTCAGTTGTTTGACCTTAACCAGTTGACCATGTCCCTTAGTGGCTAACGATATGTGCATCTCTGATCACGAGCAGAAGTAGTGGGGGAGCATCATAGCCATGTGTTGAGAGGGATTCTTTGGGGTTTGAATAATTCACCTCTGGAAACATGAGTGGTTCTTTCAACATCCTTAAACAACCCTTATTCAGGGACCTTTTGAGCGGGATGGGCTACTCAACCTGAAGAAAATTCTAACTGGGCCCCACCTGCAAGGTCATGTGCTGTTTATCTTGATATGAGATCACCATGTCGCGCACATATGGTTGTGATGCATGTGCCTGGTGTACCTTTGTCAGACGGGTAGTCATGACGGGTATATTGGGCTTCGTATATTTTACCCCAGTGTCACTTTGATGGCATGCACTGCTCTCTCACTCAATAATAATATTAACAACAACAACAAACCGGACCATCAAAGCTAATAAACAAGATTGTCTTAACTGGTACTTCACACGTATTGAGAAGAGTATCGTCGCTGTGAATTTTCTTTCGTTTCCCCTCTTTCTTTTCTTTCTTTTCTTTTTTTTTTTCAAGTTTTATTTTTCTCTTCTTTCCTGTCTTTCTTCCCCATTTTTTTCTATCACATGACTTTGTAAATGAACAATCTAGTGTGTTTATTTTGATGGCCTACCAATGTATACAGTGAGTTTCTTTGACCTAGGTGTTGGGAAGACTCTCGGCAAAAAACTGGAAACAAAACTGAAATTAGATAATAATAATAATAATAATAATAATATAATAATAATAATAATAATAATAATAATAATAATAATCGTTTCGTTATTGGGCACAAGGGCCGAACACAAAACATATAGGAACGATACAAAAGAAGGGACAAGTGGGGTGTTGAACAATGTCGTGTATACAATAATTAACAAAAACGGTTAACAAAACAATTAAATAATAAAAAATCCCAAAAGTGATAAGTTCCTCACAGACAACCGAGAAATCCCACTGTTTCTGGTTTTCCTGACTGCTAGATGCACCTCAGCAGGCGCCTCTCTCCTTCTCAACTCCTCCGGTTTACAAACAAAAGTTCAGAGTTGACCTATGTACAGCGGCCCTCCTCACCATATGCACCCAACTTTCAACAAATTTACTGGGATGCAGAACATCCCTCTCTACTCTCACTTTCCTTTTCAAGTGGAAATTCAAAAAGTCGATGAGGGCTTGGCCGGAGAGGGAAGTATTGGTCTTCAGTCTTTTCAATCTTGTCCACCACACTATCTCCTTCACCATCGCCACCAGACAGAGAAAACTTGCCTTTTCTCGGCCAAAGTAAGGTGGTTCGGCGATCGTCACAATGGACTCGGTTAATAACCGGATCCGTCCTACATGCGGCTACAACTGTTCGACAAAGTTCCACAGGTTAGTAATGCACGGACACTGGACTAATGCATGCAGGACGGTTTAATAATAATAATAATAATAATATAATAATAATAATAATAATAATAATAATAATATAATAATAATAATGATAATAATAATAATAATATAATAATAATAATAATAATAATAATAATAATAATAATATCCTCCCCTAATGATAACGTCGAAGCTCGTCATGCCTCACTGTTAACAAGGCAAAACCTAAATGGTGATCCACTGGATTACAAAAGACTCCGTACTCGAATGTTGAACCAGATTCGATACGAAAAATCAGCTACTGGTTCAAATCTTCCCGACACACAGGAGCTGAAAGTACCCCACATCCGGAATATTCCAACAGATGGCCATCCATGCTCGTCATCAAATAACCAAAAGAAAAGAATTAGAAATGGTCTAGGGAAGATAATAAAGAAGTTCCTACGGCTTTCTACCATGCCATATATTTCCCCACAGATAAATCTAATACTGTACAAACCTACTTAAACTGGAGACAGAAACACCCTGAAGTAAGGTCAGACCCTACATAGACAGTAGCAAACTTGCCAACGTCAGAAGAAATATGAAAAAAAAAAATTACTGACTGAAGTAAAGATTGACTAAATTAAACAAGTAGTAAGGGATAAAAAGAACAAAGCTGCAGCTAAAGACGATACTACAGAGGAAATAATTATAGACCAGACCAGGGCTGATGAAAACGAAGTAATGATTGAAAGAGTTAATGTAACTGATAAGCAAAGTGAAATACTCTCTGAAACAACCATAAACACTAAGGCAGATGAAAATCAAAGAGATGAAGAAAGTCACACAAATATTGACCCAACAGAACTACATGATCTAAAAAATCAAATCATGATTGAATGGCTGAAAATTTAAGAAACCAGTATGGATGAACGCGATACTCTCACAAAAAATTCGCAATTCTAACCAAAACCTGAAAATAATTGGTAATGCCCGCCTTGCATTTAAGGATATCATTTCTGTTAATGATGTTGATATCACAGATCTCAACCACCTGTACTATGCATCCGCGAAAATCTCAACGGTTCTATGTGGTGAAAAGATTAGAAAACGGTAACATTCCCACAAAAGCCTTCTTGGCAAGAGCGTATTCAACACCAAATTAAGCTACTTAGGTCTAACATAGAATGTTTGAAAAACCCTAAGTTTGGCAAGAATACCAAACCTACAAAAACTCGAAAATTAAAGAAAAAATATAATATGAAAAGCATACTTGACATTGATGCCACCATGGAAACCATCAAGCAAAAGGCATGTGATAAAGCTGCCTGCTTAGCAAGGTATGAAAAGCGCATTAGATTCTTCAACGACAACAACATGTTCAAAAATAACCCCAAAAATTATAACAGAAAGATAGTGAAAACACCAGTTACAGTAAAGTCTGTCCCATCAAAAGAAGCAGTGCAGGGATTTTGGAATAAAATTTGGGCAGAAGAAAAAGCACACAATTAGAAGGTCCCTTGGATTGATAGAATATCTACAGACTTAGACTCCTTAGAGGAGCAAAAGTGAGAGGGTGTCAAGGTAGAAGATATAAGATCTGCTCTCAGGAGGTCAAGCAAATGGAAGTCTTCAGAAAAGAGTAAAATTCCTAACTTCTGGTTGAATGCCTTCCCAGAGAGCCATGGACTGCTAACAGAACTTTACAACGTTGTTTTGCAACATCCTAGTATAATGCCCTCTTGGCTAGTTAATGGTTTAACATTCCTGCTTCCATAAAATGAAGAAACAAATGAAGTAAAAAATTATAAACCCATAACCTGCTTAGCAATGTATAAAATGCTAATATCTGTCCTGACTGAATATACCTATAGTTTTTTTTTAATAGAAAGCAGCATATTCCCCAATGAGCAAAAAGGATGTAAACTTGAATCCTAAGGTTGTAAAGATTATCTACTCATCAATAAGATGATCTTAAAAGATTGTCACAAACGACACAAAAACTTGTCAATAGCCTGGATAGAATATAAAAAAAAGGTTTTGATTGCCTACCACATAGCTGGATTAAGAAATGTCTGGAAATGTATACAATAGTGCATACTCTGTGAAACTTTTTGTCAGTAAGTATGAGATCATGGAGAACCACACTGACTTTCAACAGTGACAATGAATCTCTAAATGCTGGAGATGTAAAAATTTAAATTTCATGTGGCATTTTCCAATGTGACTCACTACCACCACCCCTCTTTTGTCTAGCCTTAATATCTCTCTCAAAATTGCTCAATGATGCACAATGAGGTTATAAAGTGTTTGATAAAAATATAAATCATCTCATTTACATGGATGATTTAAAGCTCTTTGTAAAAAATGACCAACAACTCAAGGGCTTACTAGCGATTGTTAAACAATTTAGTGATGATATCAGAATGCAATTTGGCCTCGATAAATGTTTAAAAGCTACCTTTATTAAAGGAAAAATGACAGAAACTTCAAACGTTAACCTTGATGAACAGAATGTCATAAAAGAGTTAGAACCAGCGGAGAGCTACAAATACCTAGGGTTACTTGAAGGGGACGGAATCAGGCATTCAGTGATGAAGGAAATGATCAGGAGAGACTGTTATCGCAGGGTGAGAACAATACTTAAGACAGAGGTGAATGCAATAAACAGGATCGAAGCGATCAATGCTTTAGCCATACCAGCCGTGACTTACAGTTTCAATATCATTAACTGGTCAATTACTGAAATATGTAATCTTGACAGAAAAATAGGAAAACTATTGACGTTGCATAGAATGCACCACCCAAGGCGGACATAGAACGACTTTATCTGCCAAGAAAAGAGGGAGGTCGTGGAGTTTTACAACTGGCATTAACAATGAAGATTGCTACAATTGGCCTAGACACCTACCTGAAAAACTCTGAGGACTGGATTTTAAAACATATCTCAAAACATGAAGACAAGAAAGTATCATACTCAGTGACAAGGCAGGCAAAGAAATATCTAAGTGAATTCCAAATACAACAAATTTCGGAATTAGACATACAAGAAACAAGCGCAGAAACTACTGCCTTAGATATTCTGACTGATAAATGGCAAATACCCAAAGAGAGCGAATAATACAGATATTGACAAAGCCCTGACCCATCATTTGCTAATGGCCTCTGGCTTAAAATCTGAAACAGAAGGGTTTATCTTAGCAGCTCAAGATCAATGCCTACCAACAAGAAACTACCAGGCCAACATATTAAAGAACGGCAGTAGCCCAACATGTCGTGTATGCCGACAACAAAATGAAACCATTGATCATGTTGTCTCCAAATGCAGTCTTCTAGCGCCTACAGAGTACCTCAACAGGCATGATAGAGCTGCACAATATATTCACTGGGTAATTTGCAAAAACCTGGACTTGCCGCATGATAAAAACTGGTGTTAACACAAATTACCTCCAGTGCTTGAAAATGATCACATCTCACTCCTCTGGAACTTCACCATTCAAATTAACAAAAAGATAGATGCAAATAGGCCAGAAATCATATTGAAAGACTTCAGACAAAAATCATGCCTCCTCATTGATATGACTGTCCCAATCAATATGAATGTATCTGTCATGACCTACCAAAAACTGAGTAAGTATAAATATCTTGAAATAGAAATTAGCAAAATGTGGAACCTGAAGACTAAAACAATAGCTGTTGTCATAGGTGCCTTGAGAATGATAGCAAAAGGGGCTGATTGCTACCTGGCTCAGATGCCAGCAAACCCCAAAATGGCAGAAATTTAAAAGATAGTGCTCATGGGAACTGCCCATATCCTACGCAAAATACTTTCTATATAATCCCAAGTTTTAAAACAAACACATCATTTTCTTATGGTTTTATTAAACATTCTCTAGAACAACACAATGTACAAAACCAAATATGTGATACCCTAGGCATAACACCAACATGAACTTCTAAATAATGATAATAATAATAATAATAATAATAATAATAATAATAATAATAATAATAATAATAATGATAATAATAATAATAATAATAATAATAATAATAATAAGAAGAAGAAGAAGAAGAAGGAAAATTTTTACATTTCATTGTAAAATAATATTGTGGTAGATATAGAGTCGGAATATACGCCATTGATTGGTTGAAATTACCGAATATGACAACGTTAACACTTTGAAAATAGAAACTTTTCTCAACAACACTAAGAGTAAAAGATGTTTTATATGACACATTCTACCAGTGTCCAATATTTGAAAGTGTTTATTTACAAAAAATTAATTTTTCGATCTGCCGTTTAAAGGGAAAAGATGCGAGAAGTGTCATCATATTTTGGCATGATTTATTTTATTAATTCTGCAGTAACGAGAGAGAAGAGTTATTTTACTAGAGTTGATTACAGGAAAGAAATTATATACTGTCTAAGCCTCCCCCATTGCGCAGCAAGAGCTGAGAATATATTTTTTCTCAGTACAAATATCTTGTATTTTGTGTAATGGGTGGGATGAAATAACATCTTGTGGATTAACGGCCACACCGCTGACTCAACTCCACCCCTCCTACTGTGAATTGTACGATACTATGCAGAAACATAACAAGAGATAAGAGAATATGTGTATTTTAAGTTACTATCGTAGCAATCAAATTATTATTATATTGTTGTTAAGACGGAGACTTGATAGCAACGTTACCGCATCAGACAAAAAGCTTAGTGGCATATCTTCAAGCTATGTACGTTCTGAGTTCAAATCTCGTTAAGGTGAACTTGCCTTTCGTCGTTCTGGGGCCAACGAAATAAAGTACAAGTCAAGTATCAAGTCGATACAATCGACTCTATCTCTTTCCTCAAAATCGCTGTCCTTTGTCAAATTTAGAATTACCACTTTTGTTGTTGACGATGAAATATGAATGTTTTTATTAAGAAATTAGCATGATAGATGATTTTTATCATTGAAACAAACCAAACTCTTTTGGTCTGAGAGGTAGAGTCTATTTTATCAAGTCCAGTATTTGACTGATTCTCGTTTTATCCACCCCAGTGAGATAAGAGACAAAACTGAATCAGGCGATATTTCGACTCAGAAAGTAAACAGACGTAATGGAATATTAAAAATCATTTTGTTAGTTCATAATTCACATAGTTTCTGTCGATTAGATGCGTTATAAAGTAAGTGATATAGATTTAATATCACAAAACTTACATTCCAAACTCAGCTAGTCTACGATATATGTGGAAACGAATAGTAGATAAAATTGATGGAATTCAACATAATATATATCAAGTATATTGGTCGATTTCATTGATCACTTCATTTGCCAGTATTTTATTCATGCTTCCTGTTATCCTGTGATCTTCTCTAGTATTAACTGAGTTTCTCTGAGGTATATAGCAAACTAATTATGAATATATTTTTCCTTTTCTCACAACCCTTTTTGTCATATCTGTTTCCTCAACACCCCTTCTCATCATTCTGCCCCTGACCAACCTGCCCGACCGCTTCATGCCAATCATTCCTTCAGTTACTCTTTCTGGATTATTTTTGACCCTTCATGCCCACTTTTTCTTCACACCTTCTGTCCATAGTCACCCTTATAGTATTGGATAACTATTGACCACACCTTATACAATTCCCTTTATCATATTTTCAGATCCATCTTTCCTATTTTTTCAACCCTGTTTCTAATCACTTCCCCCAACTCTGTCTTCTGCCATCCTTCTCTAGCCTCCCCTCATCTCCCCGTTCACGATCATCGCATACTCTTTCCCATGTTCTTCGTCAGTTATTACTGTCCACTTTAGGCCTTGCAAGTTACGAGGAGATCACTGGTGTTAGTGCTACGAATAAAACGCTCAATACACTCCGTAATGTGGTTGGCGTTAGGAAGGGCATCCAGCCGTAGAAAACATGCAAAAAAAGACTGTGGTACATGGTTCTGTCCTCCAATTCGTCAAACCCTATTAAGCCGTCTAACTTATGCTTGTATCGAAGGCGAAAGTTAATTGAAGATAATGAAGATATGCAGAGGATGTTGAGGATGATTTATTTCAAAATTGAAAGCAAAACATAGACAATCCAATGAGCGTCAATTGTAAAACAGTGTAAAGTAAAAAAAAATAATAATAATAGCAATGAGTTATTTAAAATCTTACATTCACAATCCTAAGTTGGGGCGGACAGAAAACGTCAGTTCATAATGAATACGATACAAAAATCAATTTAAATATACCCAAACTTGATATATTATTTTGAGATGTAGAGAAATTTGGATGTGAGGTATAATACCTATAAAGAACCGTGAAAGAGATTAGCCTGAAACATTGACATAAGTATGAGAAACTGCATCAAATAATTCCCTGTTGATTATTTTAAGCCAATTGTTTGTCTTTCGTTTGAGATTTTCTGCAAATGTAATTTTAAACAATATTATGTATGAAGGAAATAATTCATAGAATTCTCTGATCACGCCTGCTGATTGGTCTTGCTTTCTCGTGATGTAAGAGCTTCAGACATATTGCGGAGAATACCTAAGCTTTATTTAAACGAGACTGCTTTTCGAAATAAAATATACACGATATATATAAAGAATTGCACATCATAGTTATAGTTTCAACGTGGTCGCTGACCATTTAATCTTCCAAGGGACAAATTATGTACGAGAAAGCGGAGTATTTTATAAATAAAATGCGAAAATAATAATAATGATCCCTTATACTAAAGGCACAGGGCCTGACATTTTGGGGGTGGTAACAGACGGTTACATCGACCTTTCATCGAAAAACGTAAAGGAGACAAAGGTGGAATTTGACCTCAGGTCCTAAAGTCGGCTATATAAGCATAAAACATTTTATGTTCTTCTTCTTCTTCTCAGAAGAAGAAGAAGAAGAAGAAAGGAAGGAAGGAAATGAAAGACCAACTGTGGATGGCATATTTCCGAAGACTAGGGTTGGTGTTCCGCTCAAAATTGACTGGATAGAATTAAATCCAAGCAGTTAATATGCAGACGATAGCATCACTTCGGTATGAGGCTGGGATGAAAATGTGTACTAAGTTAAAAAAAAATATTTACAGTCCACAGAGCCTTCCACCAAAAGAGTGACAGCGATAGGCTGTATTTATCCAGAACAAAGGTGGTAGAGGTTTGATCAGTTGGCAGGACTGTATCAAAGCAGAGGAAAACAGCTTAGGGTGGTATATAAGAAATAACCGTGGAGCCATTGTTGACACATACGAAGAGCAGCGTCTTCAAAACTGAGAATTGAGTAATGAAAAAAAAATTTCAAGAAATAAATACGAAAGAAAGAACAGTATAGATGGAGAAAAATGTAAGGTCAGTTTGCAAGAGATGTGAATGCCAAGACAGATGCAGGGGACCGGTGGCTCTGGATGAGGAGGAATGACTTTAAGAACAGAGACAGAAGCACTTATATGTGCAGCTCAAGAACAAGTGTTAAGGACCAACTAAGTGAAGTGAAGAATAGACAACACTAACGACAGCGACAAATGTAGAATATATGGTGAGAGGATTGAAACGTTATGGCACAACGCTAGCGAATGCCTGAAATTAGTACAACACGAATACAAAAGACGCCATGACATTGTGGCAAGAATGATCTACTGGGAGCTCCGTGGAAATCACAGCCCACAGAGAACAAAGATGTGGTATGAACAAGCCCCAGAATGAGTCACCGAGAACGAGATTTGCAAAATCCTGTGGGATGCAAGGACTCAGTGCGCTCACTTGACCAGATATCGGAAACCGGTCATGGTTGTGGGGAATAAAAACGAAAGAAAATGTATGATAATTGACATAGGCGCAGGAGTGGCTGTGTGGTAAGTAGCTTGCTAACCAACTTCGTGGTTCCGGGTTCAGTCCCACTGCGTGGCACCTTGGGCAAGTGTCTTCTGCTATAGCCCCGGGCCGACCAATGCCTTGTGAGTGGATTTGGTAGACGGAAACTGAAAGAAGCCTGTCGTATATATATGTATATATATATATATATATATATATATATATATATATATATATATATATATATATATATATCTATATATATATATATATATGTATGTGTGTGTTTGTGTGTCTGTGTTTGTACCCCTAGCATTGCTTGACAACCGATGCTGGTGTGTTTACGTCCCTGTCACTTAGCGGTTCGGCTAAAAGAGACCGATAGAATAAGTACTGGGCTTACAAAGAATAAGTCCCGGGGTCGATTTGTTCGACTAAAGGCGGTGCTCCAGCATGGCCGCAGTCAAATGACTGAAACAAGTAAAAAAGTAAAAGAGTAAAGAGATAGTATTCAGCAGTGACAACATGATCAAAGAGAAAAAAGGAAAACTGAACAACTATGGATAGTAGACGTGATACCAATAGTAACTGGTGCGCTTGGAAGTATCAGCACTCATCTACCAACATGGTTGAAAAAGATTAGTACAAGTGTGTATGTAGATCACCTACAAAAATCAGCATTGTTTGGAACTGAAAGGAATTTTTCGCAGGGTTCTTGAAGCATGCCCAGTAAACAAGTGTCACCTTAGTTTGCTGGATGTGGACAGCTGACACTTTCCATCATACCTAGCAAAATAAGCTGTGAGTTTTCGGGGCATAATAATAATCATTTGGGCTCAAGGCCAGAAATTTCAGAGGAAATGATGATGATGATGATGATGATGATGAGGAGGAGGAGGAGGAGGATGAAGAGGAGGAAATTTCGGAGTACCAGAGAAATGAAGATTGCGATGGAAAGTTACTATCTCTGGAATCGCTCAGCAAGATCGCTGTTGATGAGCCGAACTTATGTTGCGAGAGTTGTAGTAGAGTCATATGAGATAGATCTGTATACATCTTAATTAAAAACGAGATTAATTGTCAACAGGATATTACAACGATTCTCGCACATTCCCACGATATCTCACTCATTATCAGATGATTCAAGTACAAATAATGTCACCAGGAATGCTGCATCTATGTGTGCGTATGTGCGGGTGTTTGTGTGTTTGCGTGTGTGTGTATGTTTATGTATGTATGTGTGTGACTGTACGTGTGTGTGTATGTATGTACGTGAGAGAGAGAGGGGGGTCAAAGTCTGTGAAATAGAGATGCATACGTGTGTAGAAAGCAGGGACACAAAAATTAGCCTAGAAACTAAAGGCCTTGTGTTCATATTCGTACAGACAGAAACACATCTGGTGCACGTGCACGCACACACGCACACAGAGAATCACGCACATACATACAAAGGCACGCACACACGTAACGCAATCTATTTTGCTTAAATTAACGATGGTAAAATCCTTGGTACTTTGTTTGATCTGAAAGCGTTCATATATGAAAAATTATTTTTTGTAATGAATAGCCTCATAGTATACCTTTGTTCTGTTTTCTTTACACTTTATTGAGCAAATCAATATAATTTTGTTCAGATCTAGCTTTTCATACATTGTAATATATAAAGAGTGAATTTTATGTGCATCTTTAAGAGATGAACTGTTGATACAATCATGATGTTTATGGTGATCTGATAAGCAGGCTCTCTTTAATTGAATTCATTGGTGAATACAATTGCATTGCATAATGCCAAGCATATATACTAATACAATCATGTACATATAATTTCCTGCATACCGAAATTAATTCTTTATGAAGTAGGTTCAGAAACGGCCGTAACGTTATGGAAGTCACGTGGTTAAATAAATATATATTCAGCCCTCATAGCTCCTGAATTTATGCTTTATGTATGTATATATATATATATATTATATATATATATATGTGTGTGTGTGTGTGTGTGTGTGTGTGTGTGTACAGAGAGAGAGAGCGAGAGATAGATACATACAATAAGATATTATAACGATAAATTAATATTATGATATATTAAATACGTTATAATATAGGTGGCGAAAGCAATTAAAAACAAAAAGGTAGGACACATAAATAAGGATGCAAAAGAGCACCTGAAATTACTAGAAATAAGAGCTAAAAAAATATAGCTCGAATAGCCACACAAAATCACCAACCTCATGAGATGTTCAAAAGGTCTGCGAGCGGCAAGCCACAACATCTTTCTGCAGCGGGATAAAACTCGCAGAATGAAGTAATTTTGTAAGACTCTATTATATGATTTCGAAATTTAACCTATAACGTTTCGTTTCTCTTCAGCGGAATCCATAAATCACTCAAGGTTAAGGAGATAGCTTGTTTCCCATTAGTCCATTAAGGAAAATGACCGTTGAACAGCGAGTGCCAAACTTCAAAGCGGTTCGAGCGTATATAAACATACAATACGACATTATAACGATAAATTAATATTATGATATATTAAACACGTTATAATATAGGTGACTAAAGCAATTAAAAACTAAAAAGGTAAAATACATAAACAAGGGCAAAACAGCACCTCAAATTGCTAGAAATATATATATATATATATATATATATATATATACATATTATACACACACACACACACACACACATATATATATATATATATACATATATATATATATATATATATATATATATATATATATATATATATACATATATATATATGTATATATGTATCTATGTATATATATAGCTATGTGTCTAATGTACTAATGTACTATTCTTTGTCCCCGTCTTTTATGTAAACCCCAACCCCAAATTGTTGACTACCTTTGTGATATTCCCCTCATCTATGCCTCTTCGCAAATAAAAGTTTCTGCGTTTCTTCTGTCATTCAATTTTTAGTTCGTTATGATATGTGGTTTTGTGCCCGGTAAATATGGAGGTATATTACAACATATGAAATTATTAGTAGAACATAAAAACATGTATTGTGTATATTAAATAACATATATACATGCTGGCGGTGAGCCAGCATGGCCTAAGATTCAAGGCTGAAACATATAAAAGAACAAAAGAATATATATATAAAGAATAAATTATCCTGGCGGATACCGTATTATCTCACAAAATCGTATAGATGCCCGCTATCCCACCAAATCAACACATCAACACCTCCAGAAACTACACTCCATTACTAAAGAGTTTAAGAAAAGAGAGAGAATTTTAGTGCACGCGAATAAAACGGGTAACCTGTACCATTTAGCCCAATGTCATTACTATACACTACTTCAAAAAAGAAATAACTAAAAGTTATAAAACCACAAATCCTAACAACCTTACACGACTTAATCAACAAGCGAACGGTATCGTGGAAAAATATATTTTAGCAGTTAGAACTTAACCTTACGAGTCTAAAACGCCTAGAATTAATCTTAAGGACCATAAACCTAACTTTTACACTAACCCTACCGTTAGACTCACTTGTCCCGCTAAATCGGACCTTGCTAAGTTAGGTAAGCATATGATACATAAGTATATATCCACATTTAGGAATGCCATTAAGCTTAAAATATGGTCTGTTTCATATGAGGTAACTAACTTGTTTACTAAAACCCCAGATAAAAATAAAAGAAGATTCATGCAAATATACATAACTATTATGCTTCAATTAACCCTATCCTCTTAAATAAAGCACTCATGTTTGCTATGAAAAACTCAGGTCTTACAAGAGTAGAGGTCGACAATATTCTTGCAGCTAGGGAATCAATTATCAAATTTGAGGTAAGTACTGGGTGAAAAAGGATAGACCAGAATGTTCGATATAACTATGCGATCGACAGACTCTGGACATATAACAGACTTAGTAGGGATATACATTTTATTTTGCCTGTATAATGAACTCCCCGAAAAAGGAGGAGATATATACAGGGATGATGGACTTTTCACCCAGTTTAACTCCTCAAACCGGGGCATAGAGAAATATCGAAAAACATAGGACTTTCAATAACAATATAAGAGGAGCATAACTCAGGTAACTTTCTAGATGTTTATTTAAGTACAGGCATATACAGGCCATATCATAAATCTAATACGAACTTTAGATACATTCATAAAAATGGCAACCACCCCAAAAGTATAACCCAATCTATAGTAGAAAATATATCGATCCGCATTACTAACCTCTCATCAAACGAGTAAGTATTTAAACTAAATGAGGATGTTTACAATTTAGCTTAAGCGGCATATAGAGAAAAATTAAAATTCTTTAACGGTAGTAATCGTAGAAATAATATAAGTAGCGAGATAGACCACCCTGACAATAATCTAAGTAGTATGCATAATATGAAGAAAACCATTAACCAAAAAGAACAGACAGTGGGAAAGATAAAAGATAGGAAGTCTGTACAATTAGAATACAATAATAGAGCACCTAGAAATAAAAAAACAAGAGTACAAATTTACTTGAATTTGTGCCAAATAAAGTGCAAAGTAGCTTAGATATGAATTGATCTACTAAGAGGTCCAATTCAGATAGGGGAGGAACCCAATGAATGAGCTCTGTAAATAGTACTATAAAAATAAGTGACAAATATAATGGCAAATATAATGGAAAACAAAGCTAATGCCGTAATAAGAACCAGCTAAATAGGTTACACATTTTTACAAACAGCTTAGGTAGAAATAGAAATACATGCCTTAATAACATAGATACCTCTTGCTATATCGAACGGTATATAATTCCCTTCGGAAAGCAAATACTTTCCAATATAAAAAATTATTTTATTCGGCATTGACTAAACAATTTCTAAACAATGTAATAAACATAGATTTAGACTATCTTTTTCTAATACCAAAGATCCAACACAGATTATAGCAACACACGAAGCTAGTAAATTTAAGAGTTTCCATATGAACAATAGCAATAATAGTAACTAGAGTTATAATTATAGATCAGCAAATAACAAAATGTCCAAATGAGCAAACAAACCGTAAGAAAAACTACGAGTTATCAGGATAGGAACTATGGTTTGACAACCAATAAAACTCAAGTGACACAAGTGAACTCCCCCATTAGCCTAGAAGTAGATGTGAATCCTAAAAAGCGCAGTACTCAGAATGTTGTCTCTATGCAAAAGACTAATACCTTAGAAGATAGACCGAATATTAAAATCACATATTGAGAAGGTGAAGCGGACACTATTAATAGAAATAGTAGAACTATCAAATGCGATTGTGCAAGGAACAAAGTCTGTTGTAGGTATAATAAACTATCGTATAAAGATGTAAGGTCACCTCGGAAAATAAGTAGTACTTCTATATAGGAGCTAGCTCATGTTATATTAAGCAGAGAATTGCCTATCATTTAAGTTCGTTGAGAAATAGGAACAAAATGAATTGTACTAGCCTTAGCAAGCTAATTTGGGCACTAGAAGATAGTAACAAAGTATTTTCGATTGTTTGAGAAATAATTAGTAAGGCAAAACCTTATAGAAAAGGTGATAATATATGTGAACTTCATGTGGAAAAATTGTACCAAATTTTCACTGCTAGATCTACTCGTATAAACACTAGACAGGAACAGGCTATGAGATTCCCACACTTGACAAAATATACTTTCAAACGATTTAAATAAAACCTGCCGCCTATAGTAATCATGCCAGTTAAAATAATGATTGTGATGATTAATGATGGTGCTCCAGCATGACTGCAACCGCATGGTTGAAACGAGTAAAAGAATAAAAGACTAATAAATATAATTATAATAATTACAACATATACACATACATACATACATACATACATATATATATATATATCTGTGCATCTGTGTTATTACTGTAAATTCTTCCTTCGACATTAAGCAAAACAAAGTCCACTCCACACACATATAAACAGCCAAAACAACACACACACGCACCTACGCTCATACTTGTGCTATTTTTACACACACGCGCGCGCGCACATACCTACATATACACATACATATCTTATCTTGCACTCTCCTGTCTTAGAAAGAACTTTTTCTTCATCCGGTCATTTCAAAATGTAACCACGTGTGTATCATAGGCGATTTTCTTCCTCCGTCTTCCCTTCCTTTGGGCTTTCCTCCATTTCTGAAGAGGAGCTTTGCTCGAAACGTAAAATACTCTTTCTGTCCTTTCCTGAGCGTCTGATAATGCAGTACTTCTTGTACCACGTCCTCACGTTGTTGTGTTTCCTCTTTGTGTTTTCATGTTTGGATTAACTATATACACACACACACACACACATACATATATATATATATATTATATATATATATATATATATATATATATATATATATATATGTATATATATATGCATACATACATACATAATACATACGTATATAAGTACATATACATATACTTATATATGTACATATACATTTATACATATACACACACATATATATATATATATACATGTATACGTATGTGAGTATATGTTGTGTGTGTGCTGTGCGTGTGTGTGTCTGTGAGTGCATGTGTGTTTGTGTGTGTGTGGCGGGGATTAATGCATGCAAGCATACATACATAACGTCGGTATGGTTTTGTGCCCATTAACCTATGCTAGCATTTTTGAACTGGTGTTTGTTTTGGAGTTAGCATTTTTATGAATGGATACCTTTCCTGTCGCCAAAATTTTACCTACCTGACGAGTAAGGAAGTTTTTTTATTCTCTTACTTCAAGAGCGTGTGTATGTTCTCCACATACACACGCATACATATATGCAAATGTGTATACATGCATATATACATACATAATACATACATACGCACACATATATATATATATACACACACATATATGTGTGTCAGAGAATACGTATATACACACATTTATCTAAATCGGAAACAACAGCAACAAAATCAACAATAATAGTATTTATTATTATCATTATTATTATCATTATTATCTTTTTTATTAGTAAAGAAGCATCAAATCAACAGTCAACAGTTTGGAGGTAGAGTTTACATAAAAGATGAGGACAAAGGAATGGAAAAGACAGTGAAATGCGATAAAAATTATACGTCGTTTACAAAGTTTGCAGTCCTCTTGATGCAGGAAAAATTCCAACTCGAAGCAATGAGAGAACGTCACAAAATCCGGATTAACCTGCTCACTAGAAGCACATACCCTCTCTCAATTGTTGTTCTCAATATACAGGCGTATCCTAAACTTTTTAGTCATAGTCATCCACCTTTTCAGAAATTTCCCAAATGTAGCACTTCCCACCCCACCTGCACTTTCCTTTCCAAAGGTAAGTTAAAATCTTTGATGACGGTTTGATCGAAGAGGAAGGTGTCTTTCTTGAATCCTTTCAGCTCCGTCCACCAGGCAACATGTTTCGCCATATCCAATAGACAGTGGAACACTGCTTTGTTATAAGTGGGAGGTAGGCAATCCTCAGGTTGGATTCCATTGATAATCATATTCGTCCCACACACGATAACAGCCGTATAACATACCTGTACGAAGCAGCAACTTTCAGATACTACACTAGAACGTTAGAAAAGTTTCGTCGCTCGTTCATTTCGGACAGTCCCGCCTGACAGCGCTTCCCTGCTTGTGGATTTTACCTAGGACCGACAGTGCTCTTCGGTATCACTGCCAGGCCAGGGATTTCTGGAAGGTATCCATGTTAGTATTGGGCCTGAAAGTTCTCCGAAACAAATCAGCTAATTTATCTTCGTCGACACCAAGAGTTTCCCCCGAGAACGTCATCCCTCTTACATAGCACTAGATTTCTATATATAGCTAATGTAGAACTTCCACCGACCGCAATGATAAAAGGAAGTCAGCACGCAGCGACATTCCTGATGCCAGGCACACAATCTTGATGTTTTCTTGACCCAGTATTGCAGTTCTCTCAAAGAAATGACTTGCAGATAAGAGTGTGTTACAAAGTGAGACGGCATAGGGTTTCCATCCAGACAAATGTGTAGTGACGTAGCCAAACTCAATTTCCAGAAGGCGCTAGTAAAAGATGACCAGCTGACCAGTGGAAATACTCAATTCCAGAGGAATTTCATTGGTTCGTCTATTCATCGACCCACTACTCATTTCGTTGGCAGACTCTTCCATCTCTATTTACCGAGCTGCAAGCCCACTAACCTCTTCAGATTTATCTTTGCTCTTACCATCGCCTGGTATTCATTTAAAATGTTATCGATAACTGGAGCTTCCATGGTATATGTCACTATTACCCTGATGTCATCCGCATACGCGGACGTAGCTTTCCGCATCCCAGTTCGAAAAGGATGCTCTTTAACAGTTCTAGCTTTCGCTACCAGTCATTAGAATTTCCATTCTGCAATATATACAGGACAAGATATAAGTAAGATGACAACGATGTTCTTGGGAAAAGTCTAGGCGTCAGTGAGTGCTGTGTTGTCTAAGGTGTCTTTGTTAAAGGCGGTAGAATGTATTTCAGCCGATTTTGTTGCTATTTCTAAGAGTATATCTAACCGTAAAGAGGCTTTTTCCTTAACTTTTTACAGGTGCTGCTGCTGCTGGTTTATGCTTTGGTGTGGTTTTGGTGGTTGCTGTCGGGAGGTTTATTTCTGAATCGGAGCTGGTCATTGGAGCCCAGATGATTTCATCTTGTTTGGTATAATGTATCTCGAATTTCCTCAATGTGTCTTTGATAAGAGAGTAGCCTGATGAGACTTGGCTTCTGTTTCTTGCGTGTCAAGCACACATGTAGCGGTTCCGTTCCATCGTTGACTTACTGCATTTATGATATACGATCTGTGTTGTAGTAGAACTACAGAACATTGCTCTCTACTCTATGACGTCAATGAATATTTTGCATGAGTTTAGCTAGTATTAAGTTACATGTTCTCTTTACGACAAGAAACGAGTTAAGCTATTAATTGTGACCCAACTTCTTCCATGTCAATGATATCAATCTTTTATATCATCCTAGCGAAATAAACTGCTTCTCTAAAGTGTGACGAAAAAGAAAATAAAACTCATACAAATGAATCATATATAAGAGAAAGAAAAACAGATTGATGACAAACTATATCTTTTGCATCAAATGTAGATGTCAAATTCCACTTCTGTATGATAGAATCATGAAACATCTTTTTAAAAACTTATCTATAAAATTGATTGCAGTTGTACGATCAGCAGGTATTTGTTATGATTTCTAAAATATTATTCTATCAACACAATTTGGAAAGACAGACATATAGATATTTCTTTGAGATAAAATTAGATAATTGTATTAAATTATTAAATATATATTTTTTTCCTGCTTCAGCTATGATTCTGCATTATGATGGTATAGAAGAATGTCATGTTTTACGTCTTTTATATGATTGTTTTAGTCAGGCTAGACGATGTATGTTTCCTCGGCGTACAATCCAACAGCGCCTTTTCAACAACAACTTCGTCATTTTATTCAGTTAAGGAGTCATTGCCCTTCCGCTGTTGAGTACGGGTTACTATGACCTACCATCAAAGCTTCGTATCCTGTTGACCTCACTATGTGTTCATGGTAAAATGATTTAATTTTACTGACTCTGTCTCTATCCTTTACCCTTCTTAATCCCTATCTTTCAAATAATACTTGTAGGGAGAGAAATATTTAAGTCTTTGGCATGTATGGGGGTTAACTCTTGCGTAAAATGTTCGATGGTGATTGATTTAAAATTGCCAGAATCAGTAGCCTTGTTAGGTTAAAAATATCAATGGGGTATGGGGCTGATTAGTTCCTTAGTTAGCCCTGATCGGGTAGAAATGAAGGATATTACATCCATGATCATCCCATCTTTATATTATCCTTTCAAAGATAATATATACGGGACTGAATTTTTCAATGCAATATTTATCTTTTTTGGAGATTAGGTAATCCAATTGAGAGCAGTTTGGTTATTCTTTGTAGCATGTCAAATAACTACGTAGAAACTCCTTTGTTGGATATTTTTTCTCATTTGGCCCATATGAGTATGGGTTGTTGAAACCAGTAAATGGCACATTTGCTGTGTGTATGCAATGCTAATTTCGATACAAACCTGTCAGAAAGCTAATACTCTTTTACTCTTTTACTTGTTTCAGTCATTTGACTGCGGCCATGCTGAAGCACCACCTTTAATCGAGCAATTCGACCCCGGGACTTATTCTTTTGTAAGCCCAGTACTTATTCTATCGGTCTCTTTTGCCGAACCGCTAGGTAACGGGGACATAAACACACTAGCATCGGTTGTCAAGCAATGCTAGAGGGACAAACACAGACACACAAACACACATATACATATATATACATATATACGACAGGCTTCTTTCAGTTTCCGTCTACCAAATCCACTCACAAGGCATTAGTCGGCCCGGGGCTATAGCAGAAGACACTTGCCCAATGTGCCACGCAGTGGGACTGTACCCGGAACCATGTGGCTGGTTAGCAAGCTACATACCACACAGCCACTCCTGCGCCTAATGTTTACAAAAGTCAACGAAGTCTATCTGCAAATTAACTTGTTTTTGCAAACAATAATTGCGAAATACAATAAAGCTTTTGATATATCATATCAACAGAAAACTATAGAACATAAAATAAAAACTGGTAAAAAGTCAAAAGCCAAAGTAAATCGAAAGCTTTTGATCTATGTCCCTTAAGAGCCTACATCAAATTTCCATTATAATCTATTTTAGCTTTCATTCTTCGGATAGTCAATAATATATATTCCCATCTAGGTGTAGAAATCAAATATTCGACAACATAACTGCCTTCCCCCCAGGAATTTCTGATCATGTAAAAATATCATGTAGAGCTCTCCACCATATTTGTTATGAACAAGTCCAGAAGGGGACGAGTTTACTCGCAGATCACCCGACATATGATAAAATAGATCCTCTTTTTCCCCACTCGACAAGACCATCAGCCCTGACAATTTCAAAAACTAGACTCTATCCTTGTCAAAGTCTAAAAATTTCAGATCTCTACAGGAATCTATCGAAAGCTCCAGACTTTATGTGAAGACGACGAGATTTGAACTCAGAAAAGTAAAACAGACACAGCAAAATACCACCACAATGCATTTTAGCGACGCTTAACCGTTTGTAATTTTGAATATATAGGAATAAAATACAAATCAATTTTTTTTTTTTTACCTGTTGCAAAGCCCACAGTTTGTTGGAAGCTTTGAAATGCTTTGAAATAATAATAATAATAATAATAATAATAATAATAATAATAATAAGAAGAAGAAGAAGAAGAAGAAGAAGAAGAAGAAGAAGAATGTGAAACATTACTCTCTACTATCATTTAAATGGAATGAAATATTCCATAGCAAAGGGCGTTGAAATGGTTAAGTGTCTAAACAGAGTCCCCAGTCTTCATCATATACAACATTTTAAATTGTTGGATCGCATTTCATGGTTATATGCAAGTTTCCATCGGTGACATACCAGTATCATTTACACTACACTCGTCAACTTAGTTTTAATAATCGGAAAGTGTTAATATATGAAAATATAAGGAGATAAAAATATCAGCTGTTGATTAATGTTGTTCACCATCTGGTTTTAATGACTTTTAAGTTGGTTTCCTTCATTTAATCCAAATTTTATATTTTGAATAGTAATGAATGGAAAAAGTTTTCGTTTTCATTTCGCTCCGTTCAATTACAGACCTTTGTACAAAAATGAAAAGTGAAACTGATCATCTGTCCATCCCCAACACACAGGCACAGACTGACACCAACACGCAAACTTACATACATATACATATATACATGCATACATACATTTATGTGTGTGTGTGTGTGTGTGTGTGTGTGTGTGTTTGTGTAAATATGCCTGTGTATGTTTTTTTTTTATTTTCGTTTCTGTTATTGAACGGTCGTCATGATGGGATACTGCATCCGAGCTTGTAGTCGACCATAACCACATTGGATCATATTTCAGGCTAACTAGTGTATATTCTAAGAATATCTATTTGTCCGACAGCAACGATACGCACAGAAAAGGATAAAACATAAACAGATCGTTATCACAGCCGCTTACTATCTCATGCATACATACACATATACACACACACATTCATATATACATGCATGCACATAGACACACAGTTTTATGTATGTGTGTGTGTGAGCGTAAACTGAACAGAAAGTTTATTTACAATTCCACTCAGGAGACCCCGCTATCTCCCAAATAATGCTTAGGTGATCTGATAGACCGGATGGTGAAATATTTGAGAAGTGGATATCTCAGTTTTTAAAAAATGTATAGGAATAAAACAGGGAGTGACAAACTGAGACAGAGAGAAGTAGAATCTTCACCAGAAACTGTTGAGTTTTTCTTCTTTTTTTTTTTGTCAGTCCCGAAAGAGCGGAATGGAAATTTAGAACTCATGGAGAACGCACGACTTTCTACCTGATACACTAAAAGTTTTTTTTAAAATTCGGTGTACATAATAATGATATAAAGTATATATAAGGCGGCGAGCTGGCAGAAACGTTAAAACGCCGGGCGAAATGCTTAGCGGTATTTCGTCTGCCGTTACGTTGTGAGTTCAAATTCCGCCGAGGTCGACTTTGCCTTTCATCCTTTCGGGGTCGATAAATTTAGTACCAGTTACGCACTGGGGTCGATGTAATCGACTTAATCCCCTTGTTTGTCCTTGTTTGTTCCCTCTGTGTTTAGCCCCCTGTGGGCAATAAAGAAATAAATATAAAGTATATAACAATACGCATGTGAAACGTAAGATGGAATTTGTAAGCTATTCTAATTAGAAACTTATTTGTAGTTCGGCTTGATTTTTCAAGAAGGATCCAATGCATGACACTGAACGCAGGAATCGATGCAGCACGAAATAAAATGTTGTAAATCGCAGTCCTATTCTGTCATATTACGAAGCGAAATCTAGCATAAGTTGACTCTACATTTAATCCTTCCAAGGCAGAACAAATACCAGTAATGTACAACTGACTTGATATCAAATGACTCTATAATAATACATTATATATTTTTGACACAAGTTTATCTTTTATCAAGCACGTGTTAAGTCAACATAAGATATTACTGGTACCGAACTATTAAATTCGGAAAGTTGATAATGCCGGTATCTAAACATTCCAGAAGTTGTATTTCAAATTCTACACGCATTCGTATAACCGAAAAGCTTTAAAGTTACAGCTGCATAGATAACCACAGTACTGTATCTTGAACTAAAAAAGCAAGATATATACATACATACTCTCGAGATATATACACATGCTTGCACACGCGCGCACACACACATATATGACGAACTAAACTATAAATATATATAGAAAATATAAACTGCAGTTGCCGGAATTGAACTCCGTCTTCTTTACCTCTTGGTTACTCCACACTGAGCTCGCTTTTGTCACAGAGTGGGTATATATTCCTGTACCATTTTCCGTAGTGTTGAATTTCTTCTACACGCTCACATATGTATAAATAATCATTAAACATTTCACACAATTTCAAAACTTGTATTCTCCAAAGAAGCTAGAATATATCAACTTACTATAAAGAACGCTAAAATTATAAATCGAACATGTACTAATGTATATAAGAGTTTAATAGAATCTATGAAACGGCATACCTCCTTAAATACCAATTTATTATCGACCCACACTTATCAAATTTAGTATTGCAAGTCTCAATTGTTATCTCTTGCTTGTCGTGCAAGCGTGTTGCCAGTTAAACTATTCAAGTTTGTGCTATTCTATTACTCATTAGATTACACCTTGTATGTTTTCTCATGCGCTTATCACTGAAAAGTATTATCATAAGCATTATGACATAGTGCTTCTCAGTGTGTAAATATAGTGTACTGTCAGAATTGCTGTTATTTATTTCAGTTTTATAACCAGCGTCTCACATTAGTCTGATGCTACGTATGATAATTATATAGTGATATTGCTGATTTGTCTTCGTGGCTGAACAAGATGCCCACCTAATTAAAGGTCTCATATATCTTGAAATTAATGGATTACTAAGTCTGGAATGGGTTACAATCCATGGTATTCACCAATAATGCAATCCCCCAGAGAGGTCGCAGTGAGAAATGGATTTGCTAACGATTGTCAAATGCTTATCATTTCTAATAACTTCACGTGTAGATAGAGAAATACAGTAGGAAAAAAAAAATTTACGGCGAAATATCCATCATGAATTTGAGCTGAGAGCACATATACTGCCATAAGTAACCCATTTATTTTATCACTTCTGTTTTACCTAGGGATTAACACAATTTTTCTTTCCCTTCTTTCATCCACTCCCTTAAAAACAAAAGCAAGATAGCTTTTATTTATATGCTTGTCTGCCCATGTTATATTTTTAGAAGCTTTCATTCGATAGATATAAAGGTACCCAGTCACATGTAATCGGCAACAACCTGTTGACCAAGCACAGAGACAACGGTAATCTAACAACTTTAGGCAGGGTATAAAAATACTCGAAATGTTTTTTTGATAAACACGCTGTAAGGCCACTTGCAGAATGATGTCTTCCTAGTTCGTTAGAATTTCTATCTACAAAAATGTTTGATAGATCTTGATGGACATGGTAAACACGCTTTGTCTGCACTTCACTGCGTTTGTATGTGCCTCTATGCACAATAATACTTCATTTAACATATTCCCACTTCATGATTACCCACTACTTTTGATAAATGTGTTTAAAATTATACAAATTAAACTTCAAATAGCACAAAATAAGCTCTACAATTTATACGATGATGTGCCTGAAGGCGGTTTCCACATTTTCTTTTCAAGCATTTTGAAACTATTTGAGTTTACAAATAAACAAAATATGCATATCGTCGCTTCTTTCTTTTCAGACTTCAAATGCATAATGTTCCATGTATTTTCTTAAAAACAATATGAATACAAAGCTATGTTTGTCGAGATACTAGAGGAAATACTTCCATTCCACAGAAACCATTAACATCAGAGAGAAGTGCTAAACACTCCATTTAATGTAGAGATAAAGTGTGATGGAAAAGATCTGCTGCCTTCACAGAAGATAAATCACAACCAAAACGAATTCAAAACTTATTTAAAATCTGACCAAATACCGCCTTCCTTATAAGGTCAAAATAAGTTGCACTAACAATGCAGACTATGTAAAATTTACTAAGAATGAAAACAGTTTACATCTATCTATCTATCTATCTATCTATCTATCTATCTATCTATCTATCTATCTATCTATCTATCTATCTATCTATATATATATATATATATATATATATATATATATATATATATATATATATATATATCTACCTATCTATATATCTACCCATCTATCTATCTATCTATCTATCTATCTATCTATCTATCTATCTATCTATCTATCTATTAGTGTGTATGTTTGTCAGTCTCTCTCGAGTTTCCTCTGTATGAATGTATGTACGTATGCTGCAAAAAAAAGGTATTTACCTCTATCGTAAGTGACCTTTTGTATGCAGATGATTGTGATCTAGTAGCGCACACAGAGATTAATATGCAACACATTTTGAATGCATTCTCTGATGCTTGCATTGCCTTAGGATTGACTGTCAGTCTCAAGAAAATTGTTGTCATATACCAACCTGCCCCTGGTAAGCAGTATAGTGAACCAAATATCTATGTGTATGGTAAACGACTTGGTGTAGTTGATCAGTTTGTTTCCCTGGGAAGTACTGTTAATAGATATAGCAATTTGGATAGTGAAATTCCATAAAGAATTAGGAAAGCAAGTAATGCTTTCGGAAGGCTAGAAAGGTGCCCCTGGAGTCGGCGAGACATATGTAGGAAGATAAGAAGACAAAGATAAAGATGTACAAGGTGTGTGTGCTCTCTTCTCTTCTTTATGCCTGCGATACCTGGGTCACATATCGATACTACCTTAAACAGCTGCAACGTTTCCAACAGATGTGTCTCAGACGGATCTATGGCATTAATTGGGAGAACCGCATCAGTGATCTTGAAATATTGGAAGGCTCTCGGTGTGAAAGTATAGAAGCACTTGTGTTGAAGAAAAGGCTCAAATGGAGTGGTCATCTGATCAGGATGAAAGATTCAAGGATGCCAAAACAACTCTTTTATGGAGAGTTAGCTAAAGGAAGACAACCTCCACATAAACCATAAAAGAGGTATGAAGAATTGCTGAAAGCTTCCTTGAAAGATGCTAGCATCTCTCGTGACAAATGGGATGTTAATTTTCAGTGCTCTCAAATTTAAAATCTTGAATTACTGTACTAAAGAGGAGAATGAGAGAGTAGAAATATGATTTTACATGTTTTCACATTTCTCTAACTCCGAAACGCGTATACAGTTAATCAGAGCCGGGTGGATTCCTTATTTTTTTCTCTCTTTACCTGCGTGAGTTGTTGAGTATTGCTGTGTGGGGGATTTTCTTATGGTTGTAAAATAGTAGTTTAACTGTTATTTCTAAATTTCGGTATGAGGTGAGGCAAATTTTGCTGAGCCCTAATTATAATTATACTCATAATAATAGAATTTGTATGTATGTATGTATATTAGTATATTTTGTTTTTATGTATGTATTCTCATGCATATAGTTGCACTCCGTCCTCGTAAAATTGTCACCAGTAACCACTGTCGAAACAGACCAATGGATTGGAGGGTTATCACCTGAGTGGTGCAGAGGTGTCATTTACTAGGAGTAGTAGGGAATCGCCAACAAATGGCGGATGCAGAGATGCGTTGCTACAACGCATGCTCCCATACTACCGCTACTAGTGATAGAATGTTTCTAGTGAACGCATATTTTAAAACCGATAACCTTACTAGTGTAGGCACTAGTGATAATGCAAGGCAATGAAATCGCAAAAAACTAAAACACACCCTCACAACAACAAAACAAAACAAAAACATTTTGTTCAGCATTGGTGTGCATTCTCCGTGCAGTGGCTTCCCTCATTTTGTCGACCGTTGACAGTTTTGTATTACAAACTTACTTTTGTGAATTTCGGTGAACGTACAGTGGATTCTACTGAACGTCTTCACCCAATCCACTTCTTTGCCACCTCCTCATGAAGGTAAGACTATTACATCACTATGGCTATGTAAGCGTTGCATCGTCTGGCTGGAAGTTATAAGCTCTCTTCCAGACTTGACAGGTTATAAGTTGCCGCAAATTAAAGTAATCTGTACCAGTCACATTACCCTCAAAATGGAATGCTTCAATTAATCTTTTTCATAAGCTGTACCATAAAGTAACATCTGGCAAATTAGCATAATGTTCCTATATATGTATATGAGAGAGAGAGAGAGAGATAGAGATAGATAGATAGATAGAGAGAGAGAGAGAGAGAGAGAGAGAGAAGAGAGAGAGAGAGAAACCTTCAGTTATACTCTTTGGTAAATTTGACGCACGAAACTCTCTGAACTTGAGCCACGTACATACTTTTTCAGATAAATATAAAACCATATATACTTTTGAATATAAAATTTTATTCCTGCTGAGTTATCACAGTCACCCTCTTTCTTTTTTCTCTCTTTCGCTCTTTCTGTCTCTCTTTCTCTCTACATGCATATATGTTTCTAAGTGCATTTTGGCATGCATTTAGACAACAGCTTGCTGAAAAATTCCTGTCTTTAAGGGCATCACGAACGGGTAGACCTGTTACCTTTAGTAAAATAGCTTTTAACTATTACTAGTGAGAGACTATGGATATTTATGTTCTCGGTAAACTTTCCTCGCGGTGAACTTTCTTTACGGTGAATTGATGGCAGTGAACTTACCAGTATTCTATAGGACAACTATTTAGGAGACGATTTGCACAACAACATGCTGGTATACAATATATCCTTCTCTTTTTTTTACAAATTTAACGCATGAAGGCAGTTCCTACAGTGGATTTTAGTAAAATTGAAGCACAGGCGGTCATAAAGTTCCTCTTTTTGTAAGGCAAAGGAGTGGCGGAAATCCATGGTGAGATGAAGGAAGTCTTGAAGGATGGTGTCAAGGTTTCGGACTGGTCCTTTCGATGTCACAGATGAATCCCGGTCAAGACGGCCAACGCGATCACAGAGGACAAAGCTGAAGTTGTAGACGCCTTGATTGTTGAGGACTACCGGATTTCAACTAAAGTCGTAGCTGAGACGCCGAGGATTACACACAAAAGAGTTGGCCACATCATCCACGAATTTCTGAACGTGAGAAAGCATTCCACTAAAACGGGTGCCGAAATACCTTAACGCAGCTCAGAAGCGCGTCAGAGTGACAACATCAAAGGCAATTTCGGAACGGTTTGCGGCAGGAGAAGCTGAGTTTATGGCTCGTTTTGTCACCATGGATAAATATTGGCTTCATCCTTATGATTCCCAGACCGAAGAGCAGTCAGTGGAGTGGTGCCGCAGAGGTTCACTGCACACCAAGACGTTTTAGATTCAGAAGTCATTAGGAAATATTCTGGCTTCAGTATTCTGAGACAAAGACGGAGTTCCTCTTAAAATACCAACATAGAATGCTATATTTCTCTGTTGGACAAACAGCGCGAAACCTGAGCTGTGGTGGAGACCTGAACTGTGGTGACCTATTTTTTGCAGGACAATGCACCAGCAAACACAACACATGAAACTCTACAGAAAATACGCTTCTTTGGCTTCCAATTGGTATACAATCCATCTTTCTATCCTGACTTGGCACCTGATTATCACCTCTTTCCAAAACTGAAGAAACAAGACAAGCGAACAAAATTTCACTTCGATTCGGAAGTGATCGCTGCTGCAGAGGCCCGGTTCAAGGCCCAAACTTCCGAGTTCCTTTTACAGGTCTTAGAAAAACTGAAGGACCATTGCAATAAGTGTGTGAAACGAGAGGGGGGGGGTACGTTGAATAAAATCATAATCAACTGATTTTCCTGTATTTTCTTCTACCCCAAGCCAGCAACTTTTCAGCACCCACTGAAAATATGTATATATATATATATACTATATATATGTATATCTCTCTTTTTCTTTTACTTATTTCAGTCATTTGACTGCGGCCATACTGGAGCACCGCCTTTAATCGAGCAACTCGACCCCGGGACTTATTCTTTGTAAGCCCAGTACTTATTCTATCGGTCTATTTTGCCGAACCTCTAAGTAACGGGGACATAAACACACCAGCATCGATTGTCAAGCAATGCTATGGGGACAAACACAGACACACAAACACACACACGCATATGTATATATACATATATACGACGGGCTTTTTTCAGTTTCCGTCTACCAAATCCACTCACAAGGCTTTGGTCGGCCCGAGGCTATAGTAGAAGACACTTGCTCAAGGTGCCACGCAGTGGGACTAAACCCGAAATCATGTGGTTGGTAAACTAGCTACTTCCCACACAGCCACTCCATGTATGTATGTATGTATGTATGTATGTATGTATGTATGTATGTATGTATGTATGTATGTGTATAATTATGTTAAGCATAAAGTAAGCGACTACAGGAATGTAATATTTAATGTGTTTATTTGAAAGCTTACCCGTTATTGACATTATTACTCTCAATTCCAGGTGATGGCACTTCAGCTAGTAAATCAAATATATGTTATCCAAAATATTGACACTATAACAATAAAAACAAAAAGAAATTCTCCTGAATGTTTGAATTGGCTGGCGAATGCTTCTATGATCTATTACAATATAATTTATTGCTAAGTCTCTGCTTTCGTTTTTTTTATATATGAATCTTTAAACGATTATTTCGTGTGTCATTATGGATACCTATATAATGGTTGGAAATGTTAAGTATTGTCTTGTTTAATTTTTGGTGTTATGCGTCATTCCTGAATGTTTTATTCTAACGTGTTTCTAATCTAAAGTATTCGTTCATTTATACATCTCTTACAACTGTGTAAAATCAAAGGGTGGCTATTCCAAATTTCAGCACACTTTATGTATACATGTTCGTTGCTCTATGCATATGCAACAGGAATCATTAGAAGGAAGATTTGACTAATATTGTCTCAAGTGATGGCCATTATCATTATCTACTTAAGTTTTAGAAGATGCTCTTATATTTCGGGGTGGTAATTTAATTTTTGCCAAATAAACGCACGTTCTATATATTCGTTCTTGATTTCAGATTTATCATTATTTTATTTTATGTCTCTTGTCGGGAAATCTTTCGTCACACATCCTGTGACCTCTTTAGTGACACTCCATCCCATGTGTTCCCTCCTGTCCTACTTAGTCCATGGAAATATAACAATAGCTGTTTCAATACACGATTACCTATCAGGAACCTTGCAAAACAAATACATCTTAGAAGAACATATCCAAACTTAGTTGACCCATTAAAGTATTATAGCTAAATAAGCTACTCAACAAACTTGTTTCAAGTAGCATTAATCCTTGCAAATATCCCTCTCCGGAATGATACTTTGAAATTGTACAAGATTTCAGTTGATATATAGAGCGCGTTATGTACGACATTATGAACTAAGCTAATTGTGAACTGAGTTTTTGCGTTACATTCACATTTAGCATCTGTGTCAGCCAAGACTTGGATACTTCTTCTGTAGGTACCAACAAACGATATTTTCCCCAGTTAACTGAACTCCGGTGAACGGAGATCTTTTCTTACTCTACGGCTCTCTCTTCTTTAAACAGTCTTCTTTACCAGCCTTAGCAATATTATCTCAATCACTTACATATTTTGTAAAATTAAGCTCTTCTTATTCCTTTCAAACCAGCCTTTAATAGATAAGAAATCATTTGCAGCCCAAGCGACCCTATCCACTTTCATACGAATATGTCCTACAAAAGTTTCAGGCTTTTGTAGAATGATCATCTTATTTGTTGCTACATCACGTCTAGACTCAAGAACATCCATATCAAACATCATATCACATTTATAAAGGTAGACTCAAGAACTTCATATTAAACATCATATCACATTTATAAAGGTAAACAATGTGCAAGAAGTTAAACAAGAGTAGCTCTTGAGATCTTAAACTTAGATTTGACTATATTTTCATTGTATATATGCTGCAAGCATTAATATTTTTAGAATATTGCTGAATTTTTCCAGCACCTACACTTTGTAAAACATCAAGCTTACTAGTCCGTATTTTCCATTTTTGATTTCTTTTTGCACTTCTTTCCAGTACTTAAACGTGTTGATCTCTTTCCAGTCACCTGGAATTACAGTAGTGCACTGTACTGCACGTGGTTCTACATAAAGCCGAACATAACTTAGAGGTACCACAACAATGCATTATTACTAAAAAAGACAGTTATATTTTGTTAATTTTTCTATTCATACGTGGCGTAATTTTTGTTTTCAGGATTAAAATTTACCCGAATTTCCCTAAGAAAGAAATTGGTATTCATACTTAGTACGGAATTCCATAAACGGAGTTTCTGTACTGATGCGTTGGCTTTTATCTATCTATCTATCTCTATCTATCTATCTATCTATCTATCTATCTATCTATCTATCTATCTATCTATCCGGCTATCTTTCTTTCTTTCTGTCTATCTATCTATCTATCTATCTATCTATCTATCTATCTATCTATCTATCTATCTATCTATCTATCTATCTACCCGTCTGTCTACCTATCTATTTACCTATACACACACGCGCACAACTGTGTATATAATTTTTTTGTGCAATATATAGATTCCTAGAATCGTGTGGCCACCACAGAGAGATCCTCGGGCGGACTATCTCTTCCTGTTTTTTAACATTAAGGATTATCAATTCCATGAACTTAGATATTGTACCTTATTTGGTATTTTGAATGACCATACAAGGCTAATTTTATCTAGTATCGTTCTTACATTCATTCCATCTGTATAAAGGGAAAATTTTGTATGTATAGTGTTGAAACATTTGAGTAACAGTGATGTTCTGGTGATCTGATGAGCTAGATTTCTTTATCTGCACTGATTTGTAAATATTCATTTATACTATATAATACGTAGCACACATTTTAGTGAAGACACGTAAACACAATTCATATACACTGAAATTAGTATTGTGATGGCTGCGAAACGGCCGTGATCCTAATAAGAAGTGGTTAAATATATATACTTAGCTCTCATAAATCCTGACTTTTATGCTTTATATGTATATATATATATATATATATATATATATATATATATATATGTGTGTGTGTGTGTGTGTGTGTGTGTGTGTGTGTGTGTGTGTGTGTGTTTTACTTACTGCTGCTCCTACTAATATGCTTGTATATCGTATTTAACATAGGTATGAGTCTGTGTCAGATGGTATAGCAAATTTTTAGTGGCTTAGGTCAACCATATGATGGTAATATCTATTAATGTTTTGTTAACTGAACAACATATACGTGAGAAGGTAAGCGATTGTAACTACTTCGTTATTACTTTAAACATGCAGAATCAAACATATCTTAATATGATTGAGATTGTTATCCACTCTGATGACTTGGACTCAAATATTTCAAATGCAAAACTTCAGAAATGGGTTTAAAATTAAGTAACCTTTGTCTTTTCTTGACTCAGAATTACAGCTCCATCAAAGAGAAGACTTGTAAAAAGGTGTGTCTTTGAAACGGAGATATCACCGGCTCTCCGTTCAGGAAAATGTGAAATAGCGTAGCCGCAGCGAACGTCCACGCATTAGCAGCCATGGCGTGCCAAGCCCGTTTTCCTGTGGGCGCTGTCAACAGATGGATCGTCTGGTCAGTACAATATTACCATATATTACCTAAATATTCATATATTACCTACATTTTTGCCTTTGATCTTATTGTTTTAATTGATGTATTTGTATACAAAACTTCCTAACTTCTAGTGTTGGCTCTACGCTCAACAAAAATTCTATGGAGATAACTTTAAAATGATTGATTCATACTGTTAACACAAAAGATATTGACTTATGTACGTTTAATATACTTGGTGATAAATTATGATTGCAAAACGAAATACGGTGTCCCTATCAGCAATTAATACTATATATGTGTTTAACATATCAATTGGTCTATCCAATACTGCTACAATGTTGAACTTAGTGGCTTTTTAGGCAATGTGTTAGTGGATGTAGTGCTGAAAAACGAGCAATAACTCCCGAAATATGAATATACACCACAACCGCAACCTAATTTTCTACTTCGATCATACTGTTTAAGTAGACGTATACGTATACTAAACGTCGTAACTTTCGGTGGTGACTAAATTTTATAGAAAATTTGTAGAGATAGCTTAAAATTGTTATCTATATATATCTACACACACACACACACACACACACACCACACACACACACATACACTCACATACATACCACACATACCACACTCACACAAACAGACACACTCATATATATATGCACACACAGAGTCACATTCAGTGTTTTAACATGATATCAGTATATCAGCTCTAATGCTGTCAATCTGTAAATCAGGTTTCGCTGGCATCTGGAACCCGTTCACACACAAATTCTTCACAATCTTTGGGGAAATAAATAAACCTCACAAAAGTAGGAATTAATCTTCCATTAAAATTTCAGAATTTTGAGATTGTACGTATAAGTGATATTTATGTCCTTCGTGACGTCGGAAGATTATACATACGGAACGATTAAAAATCGTGCAAGCTCCACATTGCAGCAGATATATTCATTAGTAATAGTAAGTGATATTATTTTATGTTTCAAAGTGGTAGTATTGCCAATGGGTTATTAAAAGGAAATCCAATGTTCAAATCATACTAGCAGCATTGCAATACGACTATTACCAAAAATAAAGGACTGTCCTAACTGTAAAGTAAAATAGGGAAGAGAAATTTGAAAAAGAAGACCGATGATAGTATGTATCAACAACAATCCGTACGAAGTTCAGTGATACTAACTAATGTAGAACTCAATATACATACGCTTCAGAACCAAGCGTTAGTCGAGTACAGAATGGTAATAAATGAATAAGATGACAGAGGAATAAATGATTATCTTATGAAATTCATTAGCTTACAGCTGTTTCTGCTATAAAATGCAATAGATTCATACTTGAGTGCTTGTAGCTTCATCAGAACCTCGAGGCAGAAACAGCTGTAAGCTAATGAAGTTCATTAGATAATCGTTTATCTTTTGTCATCTTATATATATAAGGTCATCCCATAAGTAATGTTCGAATTTTGGATAGGGAAACAAAATGATCAAATTTCACATTTTATTAAAATTTTATCCTATATTTAATTCCCATCATTATCGACGACTTCCTTCCATCTGCCCATCAGTTTTTAAAATTCCATTGCTGAAAAACTCGTTTGGTTCGATGGGAAGAAGGAAGAGATGTCAATTTCGACATCTTTGGAGCGTTTGAGTATTTATCATCTAAATGATTCTGTAAGCTTCGAAACAAATGTTAATCAGAAGGAGAGAGGTCCGGAGAATAAGGTGGCTGAGAATTTTTCCTCAGCCAAGTTCTTTTATTTTTTCTGATGTAATCTTTGCAGTGTGGGACCCTTCTTTATCAGGATGAAATACCATTCCATTACCATTCACCAAAACAGGTCTTTTTTTACTTCAAAGCAGCATCCAGATGCTCTAATATGTGTGAGCAGTAATTGATGCATTTGTTGGTAGCAGCTCAAAGTCGGTGACTCCAATGCAATCCCACCAAACAGAAAGAAGAACCTTTTTTGGCATAAAGGTCGTTTTGGAGTTGTAGCTTAACCTGTTCTCCACAGCTAACCCATTGCATGCGTCACTTAACCTTTTCATAAAAAGAACAATTTTTTATCACCAGTCACTAATCTCTACGAGAGTAAAGAGATGAGCAGATGTCCACTCATGATTTTCAGCTGCCTTCAGTCAAATCATGGCGGGCCCATTTTTCGAGGTTGGGCACCTCTCCAAGATGTTGAAGACGGCGTCGAACGGTTGAATGGCTTGAACTGAGCCTGCTTGCCAGTTTTTCAACTGACACAGTGTTATGTTTTTCAAGCTCTGACTAAAGAAGCTCATCGTCAAATTCAACTGAGACATTTTTGAGTATTTAGAATTAGATAGAAATTACATATATGATATTTCGGACATTATATATGTGATAACCTGATATATATATATATATATATATATATATATATATATATATATATTCCTCCGTCTTCCTTTCCTTGGATCTTTCCTTTTCCTATTTTTCTGACGAAGAGCTCTGCTCGAAACGTTAAATCCTCCTTCTTTCTTTTCTTTCCTGTGCGTCCAATAACACTATACTTGTTCCACGTCCTCGCGTTGTTTTCTCTTTGTGTGTTCATGTTTGGAATAGGTTTAACTATATATATATATATATATGTGTGTGTGTGTGTGTGTGTGTGTGTGTGTGTGTGTCTGTGTGTGCATATATGTATGTATATGTATGTATGTATATATATATGTATGTATATACACACACACACATATATATATATATATATATATATATATATATATATTAAAGTAACAAACTGAGGAAAAGAAATCTTTCAAAGAGGTGTGTTAAACATCCGCACTGATACGTCAATTAGATACCGTATAGATATTGGTATAATTCAATTATAAAGATAAATTAAATATAGAGAAATTATATTGACAATCCAATAATTTCTTTATATTAAAATATTTCAATAAATACCATGAATATAATATTTAACATAATATAAATATAATATATACATAACATAACTAATTATAAAAACCATAAAAGGCCAAAAAATTGTGTTCGACTTATTTATATTTTTTCTGATATACATAATCGCAGTTCCATTATATATAAAGTCATTCGGGGTCTTGGCTTTAGAAAAAGACGAAATACCGTGCGAAAGGACGGCTGATTGTAAAAATTAATTCAAATATATATGTTATGAGTGTGAGTATTAACTATTGCACCATACATCAACTACAATTTAAATAAACACAGCAAAAACACTTTAACGAACAATACATTCAAGTAAGTGGACTCCACAACCATTGAAATTCACTTCATTACATTTCAAACTCATTCCAATTCAAACCCTTCCATGTCCAAGAAAGTCGCTTGTCGTCACAACATACAATAAGATATGTGTGTATATAAATGTATATTATTAAGTATCTAAGTCTTCTACGTATAATTGCAACAAAAATATATAAACTTGATTGTATCGTCCGTTAAAGTGTTTTTATTGTTTTTTTTTTATTTGTAATTGATGTATGATTGAATAGTTAACGCTCACGCACAAAACACGGTTATTTGAATTAATTTTTACAATCCAGCCGTCCTTTCACACGGTATTTCGTGTTTTTCTAAAGCCAAGACACCGAAGCGACTATATATATATATAATAGAACTGTGATTATGTATATCAGAAAAAGTATTTATAAGTCGAAACAATTTGTTGGCCTTTTATGTTATATGATATTATATTATGCTTTATAGTATATTCATATTATTGAATGTAATATCGTAGTATAAATAAATTATTGGAATGTCAATAGAATGTTTCTATATTTAATTTCTCTCTCTCTCTCTCTCTCTCTATATATATATATAATATATATATATATATATATATATATTATATATATATATATACAGACAGACACACAGACAGTGAGACAGACCGACAGACAGACAGATAGACAGACTGATAGATAGATAGATAGATAGATAGATAGATAGATAGATAGATAGATAGATAGATAGATAGATAGATAGACATCATAAGAATCTTTATAAACTTTTGAAAGATGCTAAATAATTCTTTTGGGGAATAACTAGGAGCACTCACAGTTGTAAATAATCATTTCTGCTGTAGCTACAAGATCTGAAATTCCGTGCGAGGGGTATAGTTGATTACATTGGCTCCACTACTTGACTGATACTTATTTTATCGACCTCGAATGGATGAAAAGCAAAGTCTACCTCGGCGGAATTTAAACTCAGAGCGTTAAGACGAACGAAGCGCTGCTAAGCTTTTTGACCGCCGTGTCAATAATTCTGCCAGCTCGCCACCTTAATTAAGTCTTTCCCGAGCCAAATCATTATAAGATCGGTTTCTTAGATTCTGTGACATGGGATTACTCAGTTTTGCTAGCTGAGTGGACTGTAGCAATGAAATGAAATGAAATGTTTTACTCATGAACATAAGGCACCACTCGGTCCAGAAATCGAAACCATAACTTTACGATTATGAGTGCAACATTATGGTCACACACATCCACCTATAAAGCTATAAATAATAGCATGCAAAAATATGTCGAAGGCAGCAGGTGTGACACGAATTCACACTTTCTGTAGACGTGATAAGCTTCCCGCGAGCAACGTGCTTATGTGTATGAGTTATTAATCACCTTTCAGCATGAGTTATATAAATACAAGGTGTTATTTTGGTTTCAAGCATTTATCAACTACCTCTCCAGTTGAATTTAGTTTGTAGAAAGAAAGGCTTCCCACTTTTGCACCAAAACTGAATTCAATATATTATATTGTTTACAGGATAGAGTAACATCGCACGAAGAACAAACGGATAACTAAAAACAAGGAAAGTCTTTACTTCTTAACTTTCTTTTTGCAATATACCAGTATTTGATTGGTATCGATCATTTAACCTCTAAAAGCCAGAGATAAATGCTTGTACAAGTTGTGGGCGTCACATACTTTTAATAATATCAACTTCTATTTTTATTCAATTAAATTCCGCAACGTATTAATCCTGTACTCTTTATTCACACAAGCCTTTAAAATATAGGAACATTATCCACGATCAAAAGAACCTAACGTAACATCGGCGGTCATATTCTACTTTGTATATGCATTCAGCATACAAAGACAAGCTTTGAATCTGTTTGTTACAAAAGAGAGAGAGAGAGAGAGAGAGAAAAAAAGATATGTATATAATAAATTGATATATGTCAAATCTACTGCATGCTTGCGACTGGCAGATAAAACTCTTATGCATATACATGACTGTTGCTGTATAACAGATCACGGTTTCCCAAATCACGTGTGAACTACAAACAAGTCTGTGCAGTAGATGCAATACTAGTGCTGATTATTATAGAAAAATAAACATTTTTCTCAGACCGTAACTGTTTAGCTTTCTCTCTTTAGTTTTCAGTCTATCTCTTCGGTTTACGCTTCTTCTTCCCTCTCTCTCTCTCATTTTCTGAATGAAATGAAGCAAGAGTGACAGGAGAGAGAGAGAGACAGAGACAGAGACAGACAGACAGACAGATAGACAGTCAGACAGACAGACAGATAGAAATAGATAGAAGGGGAGAGTAAACAGAAAGTGAGAAAAAGAATGATAGATCTTAAGTAAGACAGAAATAGAGAGAAAGAAATAGTGCAGTACAAAGGGAATATTAGCGGTGGAGAACGCTGCATACTTGTATACGTGTGTGTATGTATGTCCGGGTGAGTGCGCGCATGTGTGTATGGTGTGTGTCGGTGTGCGTGTGTGTGTGTGTGTGAGCGTGCGGGCTTATCTGGGAAATGCAAGTGCGTATGTCTGAATGTGTGTATACATGTGCATGTCTGCTGTGCGTATTTCTCTGACTGGTTGAGTGTGCATATCTGTGCGTGTGTGGGAGGGAGAAGAGTATATGCCGCCTAGGCGTGCAGGTGTGCATGTGTGCATGAAGATGAAAACAGTCTCATATTTCACATCGGCTTATGGGGGGTCAATATAGTAAGTTAACAATTAAAAAAAACAACTATATTCAGACTAATTAACAACTCAACGCAACATTAATATCAAATAAAATAATTAACGAGGTCAGTGTACGATAATATCATTGCTTTTATTTCCTTTCTGTTTCACATTATACAAACTGGTGATCGATAATGACATATCAATCAGTCAACCCTTCACCTTTAGAAGGTACGAAAACTGAGGGAGAGTCAGCTGTGGATTAGGTTGTTCACTAGAAAACATCTGTTATATATACGTTATATATGGATTGATATATTCATGTGTGTGTATATATATATACATATATGTATATCACTGTGACCAAGAGGCTATCAGATGTTGCTACACATCGCTGGTCACAATGCGCTTCGCATTGTTTTTTAGCCTTCAAATGACGCCACCCCGCTGGTTAAGCGAGCAGGCCAACAGAAGAAAGAGTGGGAGAAAGTTGTGGAGAAAGAGTACAGCAGGGATCGCCACCATCTCCCTACCGGAGCCTCGTGGAGCTTTAGGTGTTTTCGCTCAATAAACACTCACAACGCCCGGTCTGGGAATCGAAATCGCGATCCTACGGCCGCGAGTCCGCTGCCCTAACCACAGGGCCATTGCGCCTCCACATATATATATGTATATATACGAGCAAAACGCCCCCCGCCCCCCGCCAAATGGACGGTGCTGAGTTGTCAAACATTTAAACAACATTTTCCGACCGTCCCATAGGTCTCTCCTTTGAGAAACACTGATGTAACCTAAATTTGATACACCAGCAAAAGAAAGAATAAAGATAGATATTTTTTCTATTCCAAAGAAAATCGATTCCACCTGGAATCGATTTTTGTAATTTTTTTAAAGATTGTACACGCCCTAATACCGGCAGTATCTATATATCAAATTTGGGCGCAATCGGATGGAGGGTGCCCGAGATCCTAGAAGCCACACACACAGAGAGACAAACAGAACGGATTTTATATGAGATATATATGTATGTATGTATGTATGTATGTATGTTGTATGTATGTATGTATGTATGTATGTATGTATGTATGTATGTATGCATGTATGTGTGTGTATATATAGATATATATATATAGATAGATATACATGTATGTATTTATAAATGTATATACATTTACATTTTTTTTTCTTCTAGTTTCAGATCAGAGCTGCGGCCATGCTGATGCACCGCCGTTTTGTGCTACACTGTTATTGCGACGAACCTCGTCTAATATGTGGCACTTGGTGAAGAATGAAGTTTGATACAGCTACTCTCATTTGCACCTCTTGCCGTGAGGTAGGTTCATCTGGGACTCTTGACAGGAAGATGTCCAGCTTTGATTTAAAAACCGCTACATCTACTTTGTGCTAGTTCCTCAGACTCTTTGGGAGAATATTAAAAAGCTGTGGGCCCTTGAAACCCAAGCTGTTACAGAAGCTGGTCCTGAAGCGTGATGGCATTGCTGGGATCTTTGGCACTATGCAGTGTCGTCCCGTTCTAGCATTAGTGTAGCTTACAATGCCAAAATTTTACACAATTCCTTCCAGGATCTTCCAGACATATATTACTGCATACCTCACCCGTCTTCTCTCCAGGGAGTAGAGTCTCAGCTGTTTCAACCTTTCCCAGTAGCTGAGCTGTTGCAAAGAGACGATCTTTGTGAATCTTCGCTGGATTGCTTCAAGGTCTGCTGTTAATTTTACACTGGTGGGTGACCATAACTGTGAGCAGTAATCCAGGCGACTGAGGACGAATGTAGCACAAAACGGCGGTGCATCAGCATGGCCGCAGCTCTGATCTGAAACTAGAAGAAAAAAAAATGTTCTTAGGATCCACCCAGCCAGTCGTCTGCACTTTGTCGCCATCCTGGTAATGTGCACTTGGAAAGAGGTATCATCACTCATGTCGATACCCAAGTCCCTCACAGACTTAGGTTCTGGGATTGAAATTCCCTGTGGACCGGTGTATCCTGTAAGTTTAATATTCAGTTTTGGATGCTGGTAGCGCAGGGCCTGGAATTTTTCAGCATTAAACTGCATATTATTATCCTCAGCCCATCTGTAGATTGAGTCCAACTCCTGCTGCAGGTGTGCAACATCGCTGGGGTTCTGTATTTTCTGCGAGACTTTCGTATCGTCTGCATAGCTGGCTAGAGTGGCTATCCGGGCATTTGAGGGCATACCTGAGAGGGCCACTATAAAAAGCAGTGGTCCCAAGATAGTGCCCTGTGGAACACCGCTCACTATTTGTGTGTTCATAGAGGTGGCTCCATTAACCACTACTGCCTGACTCCTATCTTTCAGGAAGTCATGCAACCACACTCCAAGTTTTCCAGCTATGCTGAGGTCACGTGGTTTGTGGCATATCATACCATGATCCACCTTGTCAAAAGCTTTTGCAAAATCAAGGTAGATTACGTCCACATTTGATTTGTTGAGTAAATGCCTCAACACCCAGTCATAATGCTGTAAGAGCTGGGTCAGCAGCTCCTACCTGGTCGAAAACCATGCTTGGGTATTACTCAGCAAGTTATTTTCCTCAAGGATGCGATTATTTCTTTCTGACTATCCTTTCCATGACTTTGCTGATGTATGAAGTCAGAGAGATAGGCCTATAGTTTTTGGCATCTGCTCTACTTCCCCCTTTATGTATTGGGCATATTATTCCCTCCTTCAGCTTGCTTGGCAGTTTGCCATTCGCAAGAAAGCTCTGGAAGAGAATCTTGAGGGGTTTTGCCAGGGCATGCTTACACGCTTTGAGGAGGATGGCTGGGAAACCATCAGGACCAGCAGTTGAGTTTGTGTCCACTTCATCTATGGCTAGTAGGACATCTTTTTCGCTAATGTCAATACACTCTGTTGTAACCTTGTGTACTTCTGCGTCCTCTATATCAAGGTTGAGGTGAGTTTCCACAAGTGCTATGCATAGGGCTTGATTGCATGCAGTAAGATCTCTCAGGAAAGAAATTTTGTTTCTATTTTGATGCAACAGGCCCCCAATATTTAGTAAAAGTATTGGGGTGACGGCTGTGCAGGAGTTAGGGGAGGCCATCCCGTGTCTGTTGACTGTGGTGGTCTTGCATAGTGGTGGGCAGGTTTCCTTCTCTGTGCTTGTGTAGCCAGGTTAGCTGCCGGACAATTCTTTCCGCCATTCATGCATAACAAGACTCTTGCTGCTCAGCTGCTGCGTTGCGCAGAACATCTGAGGAGCGCACTTAGTTTTTGAAAGTTTTCCTGGGAGACATTTCTCGTGTTCCCTCGGTAAACTTTTACTCTTTGAATCCCCTGAAGTTCTGGCGGGGTGTTGGGTGGGCGAACCGGCAGTTTTTGCCGCCCTCACCATGCCAACATTTGCCCCGCAGGTAGAAGTTACAGGTTCTTCGGTGCCTTCCAGATTTCTTCTTTCCTGGAGTGTATATAAAACTAACTTGGAAATGGGTGCGTGGCGTCCAATCGTATGATAATATCAATATAATATTATATATTATATATA
>NC_043009.1:46423553-46426053 GCF_006345805.1 Octopus sinensis | reverse complement strand
GATAAGTATTGTTTTCATATTTTTGTTTATTATTTTTTATTTTCCTTTAATGTAAGCTAACATCTCAGTTACGATTTACGACGCCATCTTTGTTTACATTCTGAGAATATCTTTCTTTCAATTTCTGTTTCGCTTTCATATGTTATATGTTTAGAATTAAATAATTCCTTCACTTCCTCACTTTCTTCTACCGCCTCTCCCTCTCTCTCTGTATATATATATACATATATATATAGATATATATATAATATAATATATATATATATATATATATATATATATCTATAGAGAGAGAGAGAGAGAGAGAGAGAGAGACGCGAACATTAGAAGTATAGTCGCAAGTAGTTTAGTTTACATTCTTTAATAATCTTTCGATCTCTGTTTCAGCTCCGTTACATCCCTCTAAAATTATTCAATTTTAGATAGGCATATATTTATTTGTTACGTTATATATATATATATATATATATTTATATATATATATTTACTCAGCCCCTCACTCTCTCTAAATATATAGACGCGAACATTAGAAGTACAGTCTCAATTAGCTTAGTTTACATTTTTAATAATCTTTCGGTTTCTGTTTCAGCTCCGTTACATCTCTCTAAAATTATTCAATTTTAGATAGGCATATATTTATTTGTTACTTCATATATATATATATATATTTACTCAGCCCCTCAATCTCCCTAAATATATAGACGCGAACATTAGAAGTATAGTCTCAATTAGTTTAGTTTAGAAGAAAACGTTTGTAGCTACGGTCAGGTATATATATTTATAATTTACATCCTGTTAATAATCTTTCATTTTCTATTTCAGCTTTCCTGTTAATAATCTTTCATTTTCTTAATCTTTCATTTTATATTTCAGCTTCGTAACCTCCTCTCTTTCTTTTCTTTCTCTCTATCACACCATCTTTCTTCTCTCAGCCGTTCAATCTTTCCTTGTCTCTTCACTTCTCTATTTCTCTCTGTCACACCATCTTTCCTCTTTCAGCCTCTCAATTTTTCTAAATATATAGTCGCGAACTTTCCTCTCTTACTCTCTTCTTATCTTCTCTCAGCTCTCAATCTCTCTAAATACATAGACACTTTCTTTCTATATTTCTTCTCTGCCCTCTATCACACTATTACATTTTAAATATAATTAGATAGATAAATAAATAAAATATCCAAAATGTCCAGAACCTGAAGAAGTAATGAATTGGCGTTGTTCCTGAGAGCCTGGTAATGCGCCGACGGAGAAAATCTGAACAACATAATTACAGCTGCGCTGAAGAGCAGTGGATATAAAAGGACAATAGCTCAGATAGAGCGAAAGAAGCAGGAATTTATACGCTCCTATGCACTCATAAGGTTTCACATTGGTACGCTTGATGTCATCTTTAACAACGAACAAAGTAAAGAAGGCAAGGATGGAGACGCGGGTGCTGATGAAAGAAGTCACCCCCACTTGGTAGACACCCAGGAAGAAGATTCAAGTGAGAAACCTGCCCGGGAAGTAAACCCAAGTGCAGGTGCTCCTACCAGCACCAAAAGCCATGGAGATGAAAGAGCCAAAAAAGAAATAAAAGGAGGAAAAACTAAAAGAAAAACAAAAGATGAAACAGCCAAAGAAGGAAAAACTAAAACTCAAACAAAACCAAAAACTGAAACAGCCAAGGATAGAAGCAAACCTGACTATCCATGTACCAAAAAGGATGGAAACAGACAGCGCACACGGGTGTGTAGGTTCTACCTGAGAGGTGTCTGCTGACATTGAGAGGAAGGTGCAGGCTGCCGTTTTGCACATCGGGGACCCTGCCGCAGAAACACGAAACAGGTCGGAAACCAACTATCAAACGGAAAAGAGATGGACCACGCACCATCTTCCCCAAAACGGAGGTACGCAGATGTAGTGCATGTTACAAACTGCCAACATGTTATTGAAAGGGCATCTGCTGAACAAGAATCGTTTTTGTGCATGGCACAAAAGATTGTACAGCAGCTAACCTGGCTCCATCAAACTCAAACTCGCAGATGGGCCTATCCACAATACTCAAGACCGCCACAGCCAATAGACCCAAGGTGGACACCGCCGGCAACAGCATACACCTCACCTCGATGCTCCTCCTGAACATCAGAGGACTGCTAACACTCAGTAACAGGACAAAAATCCCGTTCTTGAGAGACTTTGTTGCATGCAATCAAGCCTTATGCATAGCACCTACGGAAACACACCTGAAACCGGACATAGCAGATAAGGAAATACACATACCACAGTATGTTGTACTACAGACCGACAGAAAAGAAAGGAGTCATGGAGGAGTTGCTATGTACATCCGTGAGGACCTCACACCCCAGGTCCTTTTGTCATACTCAAATTCGGTGTGTGACACACTAATTGTACATATAAGGCAACTTGGTGTAGTTATATGTGCTACATATCGCCCTCCAGATGCCCCAAGCCATTTAGGCAAGTTTGAAGACTGCCTTATAAAAATAGAAGTTCTAGTCAC
>NC_043009.1:46416053-46418553 GCF_006345805.1 Octopus sinensis | reverse complement strand
ACTTTCCATGCAGTAACCATCAGAGCATCACAACAAATCACAGCACATACCCAAGGCACACAGAGCTGCGCTCGGTAGTAAAGTGAAAGCATGCTATAAAAAAATATACTACTGAATAATAATAATAATAATAATAATAATAATAATAATAATAATAATAATAATAATGATGATGATGATAATAATAATAATAATAATAATAATAATAAAGCTATGCCAACATTATGGAATAACAACAAAAAAAGATGGTATAGGCACACACCAGAAAAGGTCAGAGAAAACGAGAAAGCAACCATACTCTGGGATATGCCGATACACACAGATAGAGAAATTAAGGCCAACAGACCAGATATAGTGTCAGAGATCATGAAGAAAAAAATGCTTTCTAATTGATGTATCAATACGGCAGATGACAACGTTTCTCTAAAAGAAATGGAGAAACTCTCAAAATACAAAGACCTGGAAATAGAGGTAACTAGAATGTGGAATCTGAAAACAGAACAGAAACATCCATTAGTAGGTGCATAGGCATGATAAAAAAAATATTCAGACAAATACATAACAAAAAACACAGGACTTACAAAAACATATAACATACAGAAAATTGCACTACTAGGCACTGCACACATCCTACGCAGAACACTTTCCATACAATAACCATCAGAGCATCACAACAAATCACAGCACATACCCAAGGCACACAGAGCTGCGCTCGGTAATGAAGTGAAAGCACGCTATAAAAATAAAAATAAAACTACTGAATAATAATAATAATAATAATAATAATATAATAATAATAATAATAATATTATAATTATTATTATTATATTATTATTATTATTATTATTATTATTATTATTATTATATAAATGCCCTGATGCAGTACCAGGCAGTGACTCTCATGGCTTCTGATCTTAACTGATTGGAAGTGTTATCATGTACATTGTTTTGGCTTGGTATAAAAGATGAGCTACAGCAAATACTCTTCTCAGTACCACAGATTTGCTTGGCAGTTGTTTGACCTTAACCAGTTGACCATGTCCTTAGTGGCTGACGATATGTGCATTTCTGATCACAAGCAGAAGTAGTGGGGGAGCAACATAGCCGTGAGTTGAAAGGAATTCTTAGAGGTTTGGATAATTCACCTTTGGAAACATGGATGGTTCGTTCAACATCCTTAAACAGAGACCGTTTGAGCGGGATAGGCTACTCGACCAGAAGAAAATTTTAACTGGGCCCCACTTCCAGGTCATGCGCTATTTATCTTGATATGAGATCACCATATCGCGCACATATGGTTGTGATGCATATGCCTAGTGTACCCTTATCAGACGGGTAGTCATGATGGGTATACTGGGCTTCGTATATTTTACCCCGGTGACACTTTGATGGCATGCACTACTCTCTCACTCAATAATAATAATAACAATAATAATAATAATCCTTTCTACTATTTGCACATGATATTTCAGGAGAGGGAACTGGACAATTACATCAATTCCAGTGTTCAACGGGTACTTATTCTATAGTCCCGCAATTGTGAAAGGCAAATGTATACTTAGAACGTAAAGACGGTCGAAATACCGCAAACCATCTGCCTGCTTGCAGCCTTATAAACAATATATGTAGTCTTGTTGTGATGCAATGCCTTCGATAACAATTCTACAATATCAGAGCTGACCTTGAGCTAACAACAACATTTGCAGCCATAACAATAAAGACTCAGAATTAGCTGATAATAACTCATTGTTACAATGAGTAAGATTGGAGCCTCCATGTGACTGACCGACCTGATCGAGAAAGCATACAAAAAGTCCCATAAATCACAACCTACGAGTTTAAAGGTTAAAGATAAAGATGCATTGAAATATGTTGTCCATGATATGGGGTAAAAACAAAAAAATGATAAACATATGCACAAAAATGACGGCTTGGAATGCATATGAATGATAGGTCTACTCGACGAGGGAGGACTTCAGAGTAAACAACAACTTGGAAGAATTGAGATTTAGCTGCATGGAAACAACTTTTAAAAAGTGAAGCAAACAAAAAAGCGGCGGTGCATTCTCTAAGATGCATCAGCTGAAGTAATATAAACAGAAGCAAGCAAAAACAAGAGCTGCATCGAGAATTCTAATATAGCAGCAGCTAGCTGCAAAACCACCATTGCACACTAATGGCATATTGCCAACGCTATCATTTTTTACATACTTGTTATAGTTATTGCAGCTGTTGCTTGTTTTGTATTTTTGTTTTTGCTCTTGATGTCTGCTGTTTTCCCCCAACGGCTATATTATTGCAGCTTATATTGGTACGGTTAAATAATCTGGCACTGTTGCAAACTGCAATTCTTGAATGCCTTCTCTGTGTTATCATAATGCAATTGTTGTTGCAGTATGCTCTTCTTTTTCCTTTTCTTAAATTGCTTTCATTCATTTATTTGTTATTTGCAGTTAAAAGAAAACACAATCTGTTCGAGTCAACGACCTGTTAGGAATAG
>NC_043009.1:46398553-46406053 GCF_006345805.1 Octopus sinensis | reverse complement strand
AAACGAAGGACACCTCTTGCATGTCAGTGACACTTGCTTACTACAATTGCCTGTTGTCAAAGCAAGGTGACAGTAAAGCAATCCCCCCACTTAAACCTATATTTACGTAAAAGTACATATATGCGTATAAATATACATACGTGCATATATACATACAAATATATATACATTCATATATATATAGGCGTAGGAGTGGCTGTGTGGTAAGTAGCTTGCTTACCAACCACATGGTTCAGGGTTCAGTCCCACTGCGTGGCTCGTTGGGCAAGTGCCTTCTACTATAGCCCCGGGCCGACCAATGCCTTGTGAGTGGATTTGGTAGACGGAAACTGAAAGAAGCCCGTCGTAATATATGTATATATATATATATATTATATATATATAATATGTGTGGTGTGTGTGTGGTGTTGTGTGTGTGTGTGTGTGTGTATATTTGTATGTCTGTGTTTGTCCCCCCAACATCGCTTGACAACCGATGCTGGTGTGTTTACGTCTCCGTAACTTAGCGGTTCGGCAAAAGAGACCGACAGAATAAGTACTAGGCTTACAAAGAATAAGACCCGGGGTCGATTGGCTCGACTAAAGGCGGTGCTCCAGCATGGCCACAGTCAAATGACTGAAACAAGTAAAAGAGTAAGAGAGATATATGAGTAGATTCGTTTTAGGTATAAGAATATACCATGAGCAAGTATAAAAAATGGAGAGATGTTGAAACAGAAATAGATTTATTATAAAACTGGATTCAATGCACACGTATTGCCTTCCCATTACCGATTGGCAATTGGTGTTGGTTTGTACATGTCCCTGTAACTTAACAGTTCGGCACAGAGACCGATAGAATAGATAGTAGGCTTTAAAATAATTCCTGGGGTCGATTTGTTCAACTGAAACTCTTCAAAGCGGTACTCTAGCATAGCTGCAATCAATTGACTGAAACAAATAAACAAAGACACACACATATATATCTAGAGTAGATGAAACCATGGCGACTGAAGAAGGGTTTTTTTCCTTGTGTTATTTGTCTTGTACTCTATTTTTTTGTTGTTTAACAAAAATGTCCAGTTCCTTGGGTTTTTGTCTAGTTTGTTTCTTTCTTCTTCATTGTGTTCGACGTTTTTTTGGGTGTCCTGTACTCATATATGCGTGTATATATACATGTAGAGGTTGGTACGTACATATATGTATATACATATATGCATATGTTTTATATTTTATTAATATATTATATATATATATATATATATATATATGTGTGTGTGGTGTATGCATGTATATGTATATGTATGGGTATTATATATATATATATATATATTATATATACATACCACACATATATATATATATATATATATATATATATACATCACACCTATATATATATATATATATATATATATATATATATCTATAATATATATATATACGAATGAAAGTATGTATGTATAAATCAGTATCCGCCTTTTCTTTGTAGAAGTTTTATAGTTATGTACTCCAGTAGAAATAAGTGGAAAATCGTTTGGTCGAACGTTAGATTGTTTTTATATATGACTTGACATAATTGTGTGTGTATGTATGTGTGTGTGGTGTATTATGTTTGTTCAGCATTATACATTATTAAGGTGGGTCTATTTTATGGAAGACTATAAATAAACGACGGTATGATTTGCGAACCAACCTTCTTTAATCGCCAAAAGTTTACGAATAACGAAGTACTGTATAATGCGTAACACATATAGTTGTAAAAGTTTCCTGTGGCCTGGAGGTCGATACAAGTTCTAGAATGGATCGGTAGGGAAACAGCCATTCGTGGTATATAAATTGTAGATCTGCATTGAATTACTGAGACTTAAAGGAATTAAATTAATAGTCAACATTGTTTTAAAAGAGAAAACGATTACGGAAGCAATTGCTTTATCTCAAAGCTACTCTTAATCCTTGCGCTTAAAGCGTATATCTTCTTTATTATTTATTGCATAACTTTAATTACGAGGGACGTTCAATAAGTAATGCCTCTGACCCACTTGTTTGATATAGCTGAAATTTTGCATGTGCAATCATTTATATCTCCATAGAGTAAGTGTCAAATTACAGCTCTGAATTAATTGTAGTGTCTGATTTACAGGTGTTTGAACCGAGTCAAGTGTGAAATGGAACCTGTTGAGTGTCGAGCAGTGATCCGGTTTTTGTATTTGAAAGGACGCACACCACGGGAGACTTTTCATGAAATGAAAGTAACTTATGGTGATGATGCCCCATCATATGACCTTGAAAAACGCTGGCATCGTGAATTCAAACATGGTGGGAACTCTCTGGAAACAGCTCCCAGATCTGGTCGCCCCCTTCTGCCATTGATGAGGCATCTGTCAATCAAGTTGAGTCTGCCATTTTGGAAGATCGACGCATAATTATTCGCCAAATAGCCCATGAGGTCAAGATTAGTACCGGGTCTGTGGAAATTATCATTCATGACAATTTGCATATGCAAAAGGTGTCTGCCAGATGGATTCCCAGGTGGCTCACGCCTTTCCAGAAGCAAGAACGCGTCGAGTGCTCGAGGGTGAATTTGGAGATGTGCCAAGATGAGTCAAAATTGTTCAAAAGACTGATTACACAGGATGAAACCTGGGTCCATCACGATGATCCAGAGACCAAAGCCCAGTCAATGCAGTGGAAGCACCGTGACTCACCCCCTCCAAAGAAGGCAAGGGTGCAGCCCCTCCGCTGGCAAGGTCATGCTCACAGTCTTCTGGGTGCAGACGGAGTAGTGATAACAGATTTCCTGGCAAAGGTACCACAATTGCAGAGCCTATTATGCTTCACTTTTGAGGAAATTAAGAGAAGCTATCAAAATCAAGAGGGGGGGCAAGATCAGCAAGGCATCCTCCTCCTGCAGGACAACGCTCCGGTCCACAACTCGCTTGTCGCCAGATCAGAAGCACAAGCGTATGGCTATAAACTCCTCCCCATCCCCCCTACTTTCCTGACCTTGCACCCTCTGATTTTCACCTCTTCTCAATCATGAAGTTGTTTTTGAAAGGAAAGCGTTTCCCAGATGATGCAGCCTTGATTTCTGAAGTCACGTTGAGGTTGAGGAACAAGCTGGGTTCTTCTCAAAACGGTCTCCGAGCCCGCATCAAACGATGGGAGAAATGCGTAACTCTGGTTGGTTTCCTATGTAAAAAAGACTAATAACTGTGCCAAGTTTCGTTGCTCTACTGCTATGGGAAGTGGGTCAGGGGCATTACTTATTGAACGCCCCTCGTATTTACATAAATTATCTAATCATTAATATAAATTTATATATATTATTTGATTGTTACATAACTTTAATCATTTATTACATAACTACAAGGTTGCATATATAGTTTTTCTTTTTGTGGCTGCGTGTCAATTATATTCTTTTCTACTCTAGGCACAAGGCCCCAAATTTTGGGGGAGGGGGCCAGTCAATTAGATCGACCCTAGTACGCAACTGGTACTTAATTTATCGACCCCGAGAAGATGAAAGACAAAGTCGACTTCGGTGGAATTTGAGCTCGGAACATAAGGACAGACGAAATACCGATAAGTATTTCACCCAGTGTCCTAAAGTTTCTGCCAGCTCACCGCTTTAGTGCCTCAATTATATTGATCCAAGTATTCAACTGATATTTATTTTGTCGACTTCAGATTTGTTTAATAATCCTTTCTTCTATGGGGGAAGGGACTAGTCAATTACATCGACCCCAGTCCTTAACTGGTAATTTTTAAATCAAACCCCAAAATTATGAAAAGCAGAGTCGACTTCGGTGGAATTTGAACTCAAACGTAAGGACGAACGAAATGCCGCCAAGCATTTTCCAGGTGTATTATCGATTCTGTCAGCTCACCGCCTTAGTTTTTGTTTTAGTAATAACCGTTTCTAGACCAGAATTTTGGGGGAGGGTTTAGTTTATTATATGGCTCCTAGTACTTCACTAGTATTTTATTCACCTCAACGAAATTAAAGGCAATGTTGACTGCAAGCAGAAACAATTACCACAAAACATTTTGTCAGACGCTCTATCGATTCTGCCAATCCACCACTCTACGCTGCTGTAATAATGATTACTGTGTTAATTTAGACACAAAACCAGCAATTTTGGGAGAAGGAGGTAGTTGGTTGATCGACTCAATTCAATTCAATTCTCCGTTCCCAATGAGAAAGCTGTCAATTGGACTCGTCGGGATTTGAACACAGGACGTAAAGATCCGACACAACACTTTAAAACATCATATTGAACCTCTATCGATTCTGCGAAGGTATCTCCCTATCCTGCTTCAGTACTAACGCTAATAAAATGGTTTTATTCTTTGATACACATAGGTTATGATGTAACTGGGTAATGACATTAAAGTATTGATTTCTGATTGAAGTATACGGCCAAAATCGATGGCAATAATCGAGTGAGATATGAGGTGAGGTTGGGTGAGTGGACGAACAATTTTCATAATATACAAACATAATAAAAAGAAAAACTAGAACACTTCTGCCGTCACTAAAAACGATAGTGATATAAAAGATATAAGAAAACAATAATTGTATAAAGAAAATAAATATAATTCTCACACAGAGTTTAACAAAACACAATAAAGCGAATACATAGATCACACACTATCAACCACTAGTTTACATACATACATACAGCAACTAACCTTCTAACATTACCTGTACACTAACACGCAACAATATTAAAAATTATTTGCAACTGTAAGCATAGGCTTGTTAAAAAGTTCACTTCAAACATGCGTGACCCTGGGTTCTCTTTTAATACATGGAAACTTGGCCAAATATCTTCCGCATTAAACTTTAGTTTACTGCGGAAGATATATGTATATGTATATATATATATATTTATATATAAACAATTGCAGCGTGGAAGGTGTTTGTAAGCCATTTAAGAAACACACAAAAGCTGTTCGATTAACTTCAACATTTAAGTTTAATTTGTCAAAATATTTTCGTCTCTAAAATCCGCGACCTGTTCACTGACAAAAATCAGATGCAGCACGTATTTTTGTCAGTGAACAGGTCGCGGATTTTAGCGACGAAAATATTTTGACAAATTAAACTTAAATGTTGAAGTGAATCGAACAGCTTTTGTGTGTTTCTTAAATGGCTTACAAACACCTTCCATGCTGCAATTGTTTTCGTTTCAGCACACGATCTCAGATCAAATCACTTGCTATGCGAGTACATCTCCGTATTATATATATATATATATTGAATTGAATTGAGTCGATCAACCAACTACCTCCTTCTCCCAAAATTGCTGGTTTTGTGTCTAAATTAACACAGTAATCATTATTACAGCAGCGTAGAGTGGTGGATTGGCAGAATCGATAGAGCGTCTGACAAAATGTTTTGTGGTAATTGTTTCTGCTTGCAGTCAACATTGCCTTTAATTTCGTTGAGGTGAATAAAATACTAGTGAAGTACTAGGAGCCATATAATAAACTAAACCCTCCCCCAAAATTCTGGTCTAGAAACGGTTATTACTAAAACAAAAACTAAGGCGGTGAGCTGACAGAATCGATAGTACTCCTGGAAAATGCTTGGCGGCATTTCGTTCGTCCTTACGTTTGAGTTCAAATTCCACCGAAGTCGACTCTGCTTTTCATAATTTTGGGGTTTGATTTAAAAATTACCAGTTAAGGACTGGGGTCGATGTAATTGACTAGCCCCTTCCCCCATAGAAGAAAGGATTATTAAACAAATCTGAAGTCGACAAAATAAATATCAGTTGATACTTGGATCAATATAATTGAGGCACTAAAGCGGTGAGCTGGCAGAAACTTTAGGACACTGGGTGAAATACTTATCGGTATTTCGTCTGTCCTTATGTTCCGAGCTCAAATTCCACCGAAGTCGACTTTGTCTTTCATCTTCTCGGGGTCGATAAATTAAGTACCAGTTGCGTACTAGGGTCGATCTAATTGACTGGCCCCCTCCCCCAAAATTTGGGGCCTTGTGCCTAGAGTAGAAAAGAATATAATTGACACGCAGCCACAAAAAGAAAAACTATATATGCAACCTTGTAGTTATGTAATAAATGATTAAGTTATGTAACAATCAAATAATATATATAAATTTATATTAATGATTAGATAATTTATGTAAATACGAGGGGCGTTCAATAAGTAATGCCCCTGACCCACTTCCCATAGCAGTAGAGCAACGAAACTTGGCACAGTTATTAGTCTTTTTCTACATAGGAACCACCCAGAGTTACGCATTTCTCCCATCGTTTGATGCGGCTCTGGAGACCGTTTTTGTAGAAGAACCCAGCTTGTTCCTCCAACCTCAACGTGACTTCAGAAATCAAGGCTGCATCATCTGGGAAACGCTTTCCTTTCAAAAACAACTTCATGATTGAGAAGAGGTGAAAATCAGAGGGTGCAAGGTCAGGAAAGTAGGGGGGATGGGGAGGAGTTTATAGCCATACGCTTGTGCTTCTGATCTGGCGACAAGCGAGTTGTGGACCGGAGCGTTGTCCTGCAGGAGGAGGATGCCTTTGCTGATCTTGTCCCGCCTCTTGATTTTGATAGCCTCTTAATTTCCTCAAAAGTGAAGCATAATAGGCTCCTGCAATTGTGGTACCCTTTGCCAGGAAATCTGTCATCACTACTCCGTCCTGCTCCCAGAAGACTGTGAGCATGACCTTGCCAGCGGAGGGCTGCACCCTTGCCTTCTTTGGAGGGGGTGAGTCACGGTGCTTCCACTGCATTGACTGGGCTTTGGTCTCTGGATCATCGTGATGGACCCAGGTTTCTTCCTGTGTAATCAGTCTTTTGAAAAATTTTGACTCATCTTCTTGGCACATCTCCAAATTCACCCTCGAGCACTCGACGCGTTCTTGCTTCTGGAAAGGCGTGAGCAACCTGGGAATCCATCTGGCAGACACCTTTTGCATATGCAAATGGTCATGAATGATAATTTCCACAGACCCGGTCTAATCTTGACCTCATGGGCTATTTGGCGAATAATTATGCGTCGATCTTCCAAAATGGCAGACTCAACTTGACGGACAGATGCCTCATCAATGGCAGAAGGGGGCGACCAGATCTGGGAGCTGTTTCCACAGAGTTCCCACCATGTTTGAATTCATGATGCCAGCGTTTTTCAAGGTCATATGATGGGGCATCATCACCATAAGTTACTTTCATTTCATGAAAAGCCTCCCGTGGTGTGCGTCCTTTCAAATACAAAAACCGGATCACTGCTCGACACTGAACAGGTTCCATTTCACACTTGACTCGTTTCAAACACCTGTAAATCAGACACTACAATTAATTCAGAGCTGTAATTTGACACTTACTCTATTGAGATATAAATGATTGCACATGCAAAATTTCAGCTAGATCAAACAAGTGGGTCAGAGGCATTACTTATTGAACGTCCCTCGTAATTAAAGTTATGCAATAAATAATAAAGAAGATATATGCTTTAAGCGCAAGGATTAAAAGTAGCTTTGAGATAAA
>NC_043009.1:46395358-46398453 GCF_006345805.1 Octopus sinensis | reverse complement strand
TCCACTGTTCTCAGTAAATGTCAAAGCTAATAGAGCAAAAATGCTTTTGTCATTAATAAACATTGCCCTATCAAAAAGAGATACGGGAAATTAGAGAATAGAAATGATATCAAACTATGATATAGCTGCATTTTAGGCATGTGCATATGTAAAATTTGTGTATACACACACACACATTCACACACATACACACACACACGCGCGCGCGCATACACAAGGATGATAGACCTGGAAGTCCTAAACAAATGGTTAAGATAATTAGCTGAATGCTTTTGATAAAAGTAGGCCATTAGCAGGATGCAATACAAAAGGGGCTCCCAAGACCTGTTCAGTCATCCAATGCTCTAATGAAAGATTTATATGTTTCAGTGTATGCGTGCATGTGTGTGTGTGGTGTGTGTCCAAGAGTGTATATACCATAACTGCTTATTGACATCGCATTTGCATTAGAAAAACATAACCACCACTTATAGGAAACGTTCGAATGTTTGCTTGAATCAAATCGAGATGATGGTCTCTTAGCGTCAAAATCATGGAAGAGCAGTAATGGTTATATTTTCCATTATCCATCCGTCCATTATCATCGCGCACTATTTCTGGGAGGGTTGTGGTGGTAGAACCCTCCGATAATGTCCTCTTCAGGGGCCTATCAGAAGTAACCGTCACTACACTTACCTGCTGAATTCGTAAGCATGACCACATGGGTGGATATTATTGTCCACCCTTCTTGCACTTGGTCTACCGCACATCCTCTGTCAGTTGTCACGGCTTGAACAATCTGGCTAGCGATTCTTCCCTGCGACATTATAACCACATGTCTATAGTGCCGATGTTGTGACCTCTCAGTGTGGAGGAGTAGCGGTTCGAACTGGAAAAAACTCCTTTAGCCTCCGAGATACACTCCGCCCCCCGTCGAGTAACGTTACCCTAATGATCCTTCGGAGGAAAATATGAAGAGTGTAAGAAAAAAAACCCATAGTGCATCGTTATACCCAAAGCCGAAACAACCAGTAATAAACCTGCAGCATGTTCTGGAAAGGTGGAAGAACAAAGTCTGTGTTGGGACCCCAAAGCAGGTTCGTAGAGAGCAACCGTTATTTCGTATTATAATTAAACAATTTTTCTACATCCATATATGTACACGTGTGCATGTGTCTGTACACGGCTGTGTCTGAGTGTACGAAGGCACATGACCAAGTGATTAGGATATTCGGGTCGTGATCATAATTCTATATGTTCAGTTCCTGGACCAGGCAGTGCATGGGAACTTGGAGCAATGTATTCCCTTTCACATTACTGCAGTCAACTCAGCTGAATATCAGTATCAGCTGAGTGTTGGTGTAAATCTCTCACTGCCTAGCTGTCACACCAGGGAAAGCTATGAGAATGTCTATAATTATTAGCGACTGTATAGGCCCATAAGGCATTTAGCGAGAGCATCGTATATGTTGCCAAGATACTCATGGTTAAAGTTAGGTCTATCTCCACCCCCTTCTCTCTCTCTCTCACCCTCTGTTTCTCCATCATCCTCTATCTCTGGCTGTATATATATATATATATATATAATATATATATATACGAATCAAAACAGTTTGATTCAAATTCCTTGGTACTCCGAGAGTTTCAAGTGTGATGCTAATCTTCAGTCATTTTTAATTTGAATGAAAGAAGTTGATTGTTATTACCGAAAGGTGGGCTGCGACTGGTTCAGGAAAGTCACCTAGTGTCGTGGTTTGCTGTTGATATAACCGAATATCAGTGACAACAGTTAGTTGGAAAACACCGCATAGTAACTAAGAAATCGAGCAAGTTGTGGACAACAAATCAACCACGGTGTGGGCAGGAAATCGGTCTGATTGTTGGAGGGGAGATTGGAAAGAACGGTATGCGCAAGTATATAGTTGTAGATGTGGCTGTGTAGACGCGGTTATATGGTTTTGCTGTCTTGCCTATATTGATGCGGGCGTACATATCTGTACATGGGCGCGCACACACACCCACACTCACGCACATATATATGAACGGACAAGCACGCGGACGCACATATACACATGCAAACACATGCACACGAACATACATCCACACATGCGTATTCACTCATATGTGCAATGCATGCATTCATACATGCACGCATGCATATTAGTATGTGCATACACATGCGCACCCGCACCCGCATGCATGCATGAATATACATGCTTATAACAAGCGTTGGGAATTGGTAAACGTTAGGGATTGATAAGCTTTGGAGACTGGTAAGTGTTGAGGATTGGCAATTGGCTGTACTGCTTATGGGGTTGGTAAGTGACGGTGACCTTGGTGCAGAGTAGCAGCTGGTACTAAGGGGGTATATCCGGGTTGTCAGCAGTCAGAGGTTTGAAATTTGCGAGAAGGGCTTACCGCTAGTGACAGCAATAAGATAAATCGCATTTCTTGTTGATGGAAGATATGTTTTTCGCGGGGACAGAGGTGGCAGATAGGCGCGCCGAATGAATATGATGTCCACTTGATGCAAGGTGTTTCGTCTCGGAGGTCATGGAGCTTCCAGAGAAAGTGAGACAGGGAAGTAGAGTTCTCTCTGTCCCTGGATCTGAACGAGTGCATATCCTGGGAGTATCTTCTCTTGAGGTCATTGGCTGTCATCCCCGTATAGTGCCCAATAATGCCATCGAATTGTGTAAGGGTAGTTCTATATAATACGGCCGTTGAGAAGCAGAATCCTTCTAGACGGTACATAGTGGGGTTTTGTCAGTTGCAGGTTGGGGTTGAGCGTGGTGTGGGTGCATGTTGATGCGTGCGATGTTGACATAATGGGGGTTTGGAAAGTTTCTAATACTTGTGGCCTCTGGGGAAGTGTTTCTTAACGACAGGAAACCCCAAGCTACTTTGGTGGAAGCTTCTAAGTTTAAAGGGAGGGTTATACCATATAATGTTCCTTTTCCTAATCCTTTTGGTGGTGAGGAGAGGGTGTTTGGGGGTTGTCCACATAACTGAGCTTCTCAGTAAACCCGTTCCGTGCCAAAGCATCGTTATAGTGGGCCGACCCTGTAAAAGATCTCTCTATTGGCCGAGAGATTAAATAGTCGTTTGCTAATGCC
>NC_043009.1:46372858-46387858 GCF_006345805.1 Octopus sinensis | reverse complement strand
GAACATATCTCAGCTGTTTCAGCAATGCGCTCTATGAAATTATATCGCGCGTTTTATATGCATTTACGTTTTGAGAACGACCAGCAACAGGCAAACTTGCGATGTCTTGGAAGTATCATCATCGATTTACAATTAATAGAATAATCGAACATAACAGATCTAATATAGAACTCTTACATAGAACTATCGATCCTAACAACATCCACTTATTTTACACATTATCTCCTTACAGATTATTTAATCACAATCTTTATCTTTACCAATCATGTCTTTGCCAATAACAATACAAATATTCCCTCTTCTACTGACATTATTCTATCTAAAACCTATATTATTATTGTTGTTGTTGCTGTTGTTGTTTTCTTCTTCTTCTTCTTCTTCTTCTTCTTCTTCTTGTTATTATTATTATTATTATTATTATTATTATTATTATTATACTAGTAGTAGTAGTAGTAGTAAGAGCAGCAGTATGAGTAGTAGTAGCAGCAGTAGCAGCAGCAGTAGTAGTAGTAGCAGTAGTAGTAGTAGTAGTAGCAGCAGCAGCAGCAGCAGCAGCAGCAGTAGTAGTAGTAGTAGTAGTAGTAGTAGTAGTAGTAGCAGCAGTAGTGGTATATACATATGCACACAATAGATTACACTGTTAGAAAAGAAAAAAACCTAGCATCGGTCAACAAGTAATCTTGAATACCAAGAACTCTCCTAAGTATCCTAGCTGTCCCTAATAAGACTGTTTTCTGGAGCTGTACCACACTGGATTTTATGCCTATTTCCTCTATCCATCTATTCAGATCTTTAGCGATAGTTTCCAGTGCACCTATAACTACTGGGATACATTTTACCCGCACTTTCCATAGTCTCTGCAATTAAATGGTTAGGTCCTGTTAATTTGTTATTTTTTCTATACTCTTCATATTGATTATTTCCTCATTTCGGACTGTAAAGTCATTATCTGGCACCTTCTATTCTCTTTATCTACTACTATTAAATCAAGCATTCTAGCTCCTATAACTTCAACAGTTTGAGTATTAAATCTCACATCTTGTATTTCTTATTTTACTGGGTTCATGTTCATACCATTTATCACTATGTTCAAATCCTAGTTTGCCAATTCAGCATTTTTAGTAATTCTTACCTCATTAATGCACCAGTTAGTCTTAGATCTGGCTGCTTCTCACTCACTACTTCCCTAATTTTCTTTAACTACACTGCATCTCCATTATGATTGACTACTTTATCCCAAATATTACTCCAGAACTTTCTACCTTCCTCTGCATTAGGTTTCTCATCTTCAGTACTTCGTTCTCCACTATTTATTTGGTTATAAAATCTCCTCTGGTCTGACTCAAATAATCTAATCTGTTGATACTGGTCTCTTCTTTTCTGATATCTGGAGAGCTTGCCTGCTACTGTTATGATACGCTGCTACAATTCTTCTATTACTGTCCCGAATCCTTTCTCTTTGACTAAGTATCTTTTCTCGAGGGAAGATTGGCATCTTGTGTTTCCTAAATTGTTCAGTTTCGAGGCTTCTGTTCTACTCAGACCCTATTTTCAAATATTCACGTTAGTTTGTAGTCTCCGTTTCCACATTTGTTCTTTTTTAGTCTTTCCCTGTGAGATATCGAACCTTCAAGTGACTAAAAACCCTCCTGCATAGATCAGTAAGTTAGTATTCACTATATTTTTAGTATCTATCCTACTGATAGCAGAATCTACACTGCTAGTCATTTCTAGCAGCTTCTTTGTGTTTGTGCCTTTTTATGCTGGCAATCTGATCCTTACTTCTTTAGTCATTAATTCCTGAAATTCATCTAAAATTTTCTGATCTTCCTCACTTATATCACTTAAGTCGCTGATGCCAGTTGCTTCTTCCTTATTGGCAGCGCTATTATTATTTTTTCCTTTAGGTTCTGCTTTGCTTTGAGCTGTATCTCTTATGCTATTGTTTGTCTTTCTAACTGCCTGGTCAGTCTGCATCTTTACTGAACTACTGCCGAGCGAGAAGTCTTCTCTTAAAGGCCCAGCTTCAGTTTCGCTGTTACAACCCAGCATATGTCTTCGGAAGCTCATGTCTCTCATAAACTGAGGTAAAGTAACGTTCATCACCAACTTTCATCACCACTTTTATTTTTCGACATCTGATAGTTTCAAGCAACTTTCTATTGCATTATTTCTGCTGGTGGGGTGGTGTGTGCAGCATATTTTATAAATATGGATGTATATATTATTAAAACTTAAAATTTAAAAGTTAAAATTTTACAGGTTTGCAGTTTTTGTATAGAAATTATTGCAGTCCATGTGTTTACATTTTTACGTATATATTGCCGTGGTGGTTCATCTGGGAGTAGTTATTCTTTTTTTGTGTATAATATATATATATAAGAAAAATCTTTCAGACGCGTTTTCCAGTTAGGTATGCTGTTCTTAATTGGTGCACACACGTTCTCAGCTATTTCACAAATGTCGAGTGTTTCCAAAATCCACGAGTGCGGCAACATGTCGTAAGCCTTTTTGAAGACTATCCAGGCCATGCATAAGTGTTTTTGGTACCGTTTATAGTTCTTCATTACAACCTTGTCTACCACAAGGTGGTCATTGGTACCCTTGGATCCTTTTCGGCATCCCTTTTGTACCACTGACAGAAGATTGTTTATTATTATTATTATCATTATTATTATTATTATTATTATTATTATTATTATTATTATTAGTAGTAGTAGTAGTAGTAGTAGTAGTAGTAGTAGTAGTAGTAGTAGTAGTAGTAGTAGCAGTAGCAGCAGCAGTATTTTTAACATAACAACTATTTTTTTATATTGGTTTCAAATTTTGGCACAAGGCCAGAAATCTCGGGGAAGGGACTAAGTCAATTACATTGGCCCCAGTGCTCAGCTGGGTAGTTACTTTATAGACCCCGAAAGGGGGAAAGGTGAAGCCGATTTCGGCGGAATTTGAAGTCAGAACGTAAAGATGGAAGAAACTATTTTTGATACGCCATTATCCCCGTTATCATTGCTACCTCAAAAAAAAAAAACAGTGACATGAAACCTACTACTACTACTACTACTACTACTACTACTAATACTACTACTACAACTACTCTACTATTACTTCAATGACTTATGCTATTTAGTGACATTATCCTCAGGTGGTATTAGCATTCAGATTCATAAATATTGGACAAATTATCGTCATAGTTAAGTACACTAGCCGTACCATCTGCACCACACTGTAGATTCCACTCATAAACAAAATAAATAATAATTATGATAATCATCACCTTAAACCTCATTCAATATATAACACGTCTAATAACTGCAAAACTTTTCTCTCTCTCCCCCTTTCTCTCTTACTCTCTCTCTCTCTTTCCGGTAAGAAGTTTGCTGCCTTACCACATTGCTCCGATTTCAGAGAGATAGACATGCGAACACACACACATATACATACATACATACATACATACATACATACATACATACATACATACATACAAATGTATCTGTATTTATCTCTCTATATATATGTGTTTGTTTGTGTGTGTGTGTGTGTGTATCAACAAAAATAACCAGTGAGATCCGTGAAGATAGATACCAAAAGACTACAAAGATCTAGTGGTAACCGGGTGTGAGAGTGTGGTGGTATGTGGATGAGGAAAGGTCCTGAAAGGTCTGAAAGTGGTAAAGATATGCAAGTCCAAAGAGTGAGACGTTCAGTCAGGATGAAACTGGTTACCACATGAGCGTATGATATATAGTTCAAATTCATAGAAAAACTAAGACGAAGACAGGAGTAGGAACAACAAGCAAATGTATTAGTTTGACGCTGGGAAAAATGAACGTGTCTTTTACGTTTCGAGCCTATGCACTTCAACAGAAAGGAATAAAAGAAAATAAGCAGAGAGAGAGAGAATGAAATAAAAAATGTGTTGAGTTCAGCGGCACAACATGACGAATGATTGGGGAAAAAAGAGATTGAATGAAAGGGAGATAATAGTAAAGAGGGGTTGAATCAAGTGGAGATAATTCATATTAATCCGAACAGGAGGAGGTGCGGAAACGTAAATGTGTAGGTGAGAATGGTGTGTGTGTGTTTGCGTGAATGGGTCGAGTGAGTTTGACATGTGTCCGTGTATAATATGCGTGTTTGTGTGTGTTGGGTGTAACAGCTGATGTGAGCTTTTTTCACGTGGTGTGTGCCCGTGTATGTGTGTGTTACTGTGACGAAATAGTGAGCATGTGTATAGTGTATATATATGGGCGAAAGTTATATTTGTTTATGTGTGTTGCGTGTCCTTATGCATGCTGCGTGTGTGCATATGTGTATGTGTATATATTGTCTGTGCTCAGGTATTATGTGTTTGTGTGGGTGTGGGAGTGTGCATGATAGTGTTTGGTGTGTGTATTGAGTTAAGCAGTGTGTCTGGCTTCTCATATAGTGAAATGTGTGTTGACGCTATTGAAGATTGTGTGTGTGTGTGTGAATGACGGTGTGAGGTGTGGGCGCAAGAAGTGTGTGTGGAGCGTGAAGGTGTTGTGGAGTGTGTATCTAATTGTGTGTGAAGTGAGTGATGAGTCGAACAGTGTAGCCTCACCACCCATACCATTATATGAGCAGTCACACACGCTCTTTAACTCAGTACAAAGACCACACACCGTCATGCACACTATCACACCCACACAGGCACATAATACCTGACCACAGACGATATATATACACACACACACACACACACCACACACACACACACGCAAAACGCATAAACACACGCAACAACCATTGACAAATATAACTTTCGCCCATACATACACGCTATACACATGCATACTATTTGGTCACGGTAACACACGCACACACATATATATACACTTGTGCACACACCACATGATAAAGCATTTTTTCCAATCACCGATATATTGGATCACTGAAATGAAGACGTCTTTTTCATTCTTTTTCTCTATTTATTTCTTCTTATTCCTTTCTGTCGAAGAGCGTAGGATCGAAACGTACAAGACTTTTCCATTCTTCCCGATCATCAAACTAATACATTTGTTTATTACTCCTATACCTGTTTTTGTCTGTATTTCTATAAATTCGGACTATATATATATAGATATATGTCTATCTGTCTATGTATGTATCTCTCTCTCGCTCTCAACACACACACATACACATACATACACACATACACACACACACACACACACACACACACACCACACACACACACACACACACACACACACATATATATATATATAGATCGCTAGCCGTTGCACATTGTTTATTTTCTCTCCTTGTTTCTTTCTGTGTTCCTTTCTGTGGAAGAGCGTAGGCCCGAAAGGTTAAAGACTTTTTCACTTTCCGAGCGTTATGCTAATATATCTGTTTATTGTCTACACCACCTGTCTTGGTTTTTTGTTTTTTTAATGAGTTCTCCCTATATATATATATATATATATATATATATATATATATATATATATTCATCAATGCCCACTGAAATTCGGCAGGTTTGGTCACTTTACCAACATACTTCTTGCTTTTGTGTCGCAGTAGAAATTAAATCTAATTGGGACTTAGCGGAGATAAGGTAGGTAGAACACATAGGATATTATACTCACAGTATCATGAGAAAAGAAGACATAAAGACGAGAAAAATTACGAAAGCCTATTGCAAAGTAAAAGACACTAAATATATGTAGAACAATTAGCCTTCTCTGACCTAACAACAATATGAGAGATCAAAAAGAAACTAAACGGGGAACGAAGACAGACACTTGGACGTCATAAACTGTCAACTTTATGATATTCCATATTAACAGTTTTACTCTATTACCGTCTCAGTACAACTATCAGCATGTTATTCTTTTATGTGAATACTTTGTGCTACACCTAAGTGAACTTCGTATATGGACGTTTTGCTTCAAGAAATTTTTGGATTTTTGTGGTATTTTAGGACATGATTAATTGAGAAAGGGAGATGTTGTATCATCACAAGTAGACAAATATCAATTCTTGCGAGTGTGTGCTTGTGTATGTGTGTGTGTATTTGTGTGTGTGTGTGAGAGTGTGTGTATGTAATGTCAAAAAAGGCGTTTAAGTAACACAGACAATTATTGTTCAGACTAGACCATAAACTTAAAATCCAGCGTCAAACAAAGGGAGACAAAATCCAAGCAAACAAGTGTTGACTATGGGCAATATAGTGCTCGATGTGTATGTGTATAGGTATCGAATGTTATGAACCTGCTGGAGCAGCCTAGATTCACGTAAAATTTGTATATTCAACTTTCATATAAGTCATGGAGTATGGCTGCTGATTTAATGCCAGGATTTTGTGCTTACATTAAAACTATGCTGAGCCAAACGTAGGTTTATAATTTTATAGCAGCGATCAATTTATATTAGTCATTGTCGTAGCCATAAAAATCCGTCGAGTGTTACTCCTAGCCAGTTGAGATATCTTTATTGTTCAGTTACAGCTAGAATATTCGAGGGCGATAACATTAATTATTTCACCGAATACTTACCGATAAGTGAAGACATATGTGTTGGGGTTATATAATTGCACATAAAATGCAAATATCGCAACAATAACCGCACCTTTCATTTCTCTTCATTTTAGTATCTTTTATGAATAAATACAACTCCCTTTCATGTATACAATATACACGTGCATATATATATATATATATATATATATATATATATATATATATGTATGTATGTATGTATGTATGTATGTATGTATGTATGTATGTATGTATGAAGTCAATTCAAAACACAGAGAATAAAATAGAAATCAAACGAACGTGAAGACGTAGAACAAGCAATGTATTAATATGACGCTTAATGAAGGAAGAGTTGTCGTTTTAGGTTTCGAACACTGCCCTTCGTCGGAGACAGAAAAAACAGGCAAGTCCAAAGGGTAAGGAGAAATAATGAGGAAAATCGTCAATAGTTCACGTGCGGTTACATTTCTGAAGTGATCGGAAGTAGAAAGAGGACGAGAAAGTGCTTTCTTGGACAGGAGATTGTGAAGATGGTCGGTATGTGTGTTTGTGGTAGCGTCTGTATGTATGGAAGCGCGTGTGTGTAGCATTGAGAGTGTGTGTGTGCGTTTGTGTTTGTGTAAGTAATCTGTGTATGTGTGTGGTAGAATCTGTGTGCAGGTAGTAGGATGTGTGAGCGTGTCGTAGTATCTGTGCGTGTGACAGGATTTGTGTGCCTGTGTGTTAATGTCGCTCTGAGAGGCCAGCAGTTATAGTGACAAGCGTGTAATTGATGTGTGAATAGGCAGGAGTGGCCGTGTATGTGCATATGTGTTTACATGTGTGCGTAGATGGGAGGGTCAATAGGGAATCAGAGGCAGTCTGAAGGGTGTGTGTGCGTCTCTCTTTGTTACTCTCTCTCTATCTGTCTATCTCTCTTAGTGTCACTTTACATATATATATATATATATCAAATTATATATCAAATTATATATCCAGTAATTTTTTTACTAGTTTCATCTTGTCTCTTTGTTTTTTCTCCGTTTTGATATGTGGACAATTTAGGTGGTTTTAAGGTCAGATCATGGCTGCTACTTTCAGCATGGTGGTATCTCGTAGATACCCTAATTTATAATTCTAATAATTATTACCTTTGAAGGTTACTTTTTCCATTTTTACCACTTGATAAAATCGTTATTTTATTTTTGAATTAACGATCTTATCTTTATTTATATATATATATATATATATACACATATAAAAAAAATATTGTGAAAATATTGTGGAGGCGCATGGCTCAGTGGTTAGAGCAACGAACTTACGATTGTGAAGTTGTGAGCTCGAATCCCGGACCGGGCTGTGTCTGTGATTTGTTCTTGAGCAAGACACTTTATTTCACGTTGCTCCAGTTCACTCAGATTTAGAAATGAGTTGCGACGTCACAGGTGCCAAGTTGTATCGGCCCTTGCCTTTCCCTTGGATAACACTTGTGGCATGGAGAGGGGAGGCCGGCTGCATGGGCGACTGCTGGTCTTCCAGAGAAAGTCAAAACAATTGATGCAGTTATGTTTGCTGAAATCGCCGAACGAAGTGACAAAGAGATGAAAAATTACAGCAACTATGGAAAGAAGACACTAAGCGGGAAGAAGAAAAATCCATGCAAATGTGAGAAAAACAAGAGTGGTTCACTAACTATGAAAAAACTATGGAGAAAATGTATTATGAAAACGAAACCACATCGACGTAAAAATACGAGGAAATCAAAAACAAACATAGACACCGACCCCAGAGGAACCAGACTAAGGTATCGAACCTCTAGTTATCCAAGAACATATGCAATACTAAAACATAGCACATTAATAAGCAAATACATGGAATATAGAAGACAACCATCAACCCAAATCACATACCCTAGGTGGAGGAACACATGGAGAAAAAGACAGGAAAGACAAGTAACATACAGACAAACTCTAACCCATAATACCAAATACCCTAGACGGGTGAATACATGGAAAGAAAAACAAGTAAAATACGGGCAACACGGAAACTATAATATGAATAATCATCACAGAAACTCAAGAAACCCATGATTTACGACTAACAATCCCATACAATATCCTGAATGGACTAATAAACATAGAAGATGGAAAGAAGACATAATCTATAGACAACGAAATGCGTACAAAGAACATGAAACATCCCCACACCTTCGAGGGGACCAGAACCTTGGAAACAGAAAATGGAAGCACAGTAATACAATTCTTTTTTAGGGAGAAAATACCCACAATCGTGCAGTAGACCTGACGCAGTAGAAGACTTTAATGAGCACACAGAACATTCACACCCAAAGATCCTAAATTTGTCAAATAGAAACATCAACAAGAATGAGATGAATCTCCTCTTGAAAAGTTTCAAAACTTCACATTAATCGTGAATTGGTTCCACTTTCTGGATTAAAACCATAAAAACAGGCTTTTTTCCTTCGTCAAAAAATACACGGGAAATATAGATACAAATAATTACACATACCGTACAAAGCAGATTCGCTTTAATGTATAAATTATCTATAAATCTTTATAGCATGCTGGCTACCTGATAAAAATCATTAACGTGATTTTATCCTTATATTCTATATATGTAATATATATATATATATATATATATGTGTGTGTGTGTGTGTGTGTGTGTGTGTGTGTGTGTGTATATACATGCATATACATACATATATATACGTATACATTATATATATATATATATATTATTATTATTATATTTATATATTATGTATTATAGGCGTAAGCGTGGCTGTGTGGTAAGAAGTTTGCTTCCCACCTACATGGTTCCAGATTCAGTCCCAATGCGTGGCACCTTAGACAGTTGTCTTCTACCATAGCCGTGGACTGACTAAAGCCTTGTGAGTGGATTTGGTAAGCGAAAACTGAAATAAGTCCGTCGAATATATATATATATATAATATATATATATATATATATATATGTCTCTGCCTGTGTGTGTACGCGACTAAAGACAGTGGTCCAGCATGTCCGCAGTCAAATGACTGAAACAAATAAAAGAATAAAAGAAAGAATATATATATAAATATACATATACATATATATATATATATATATATATATATATATATATTAAAATATGCAGACGACATCAAGCTGTACCTTGAAATCAAGAGGACAGATCCTGTTGTCTACAGCTCTTTCCTGCAATCAGACCTGGACACAATGCAGCAATGGATCACAGACTGGCAACTGAAACTGGCTGTGGACAAGTGTACCACCATGCATTTTGGGAGAAAAAAACCCTGCGTCCACATACTCCCTCCACAACACTGATATCAAGAAATCCTCTTGCGAGCGTGACCTAGGCATCACTGTCAGCAGTGATTTGCGTTGGACAAAGCATATCTCTAAAATTGTCAAGAAGGCCGAGGGTGTCTTGGCATCACTCAGCAAGACTTTTGTTAGCCGCTCTCCAGCCATCTATTTAAAACTGTATACAGCTATGGTACGACCACACTTGGAATTCACATCATCAGTTTGGAACCCCTATCTTGCTCAGAACATTGACCTCCTGGAATCTGTTCAGAGACGTGCAACCAAACGCATACCCTCCATCAGACACCTACCATATTCTGAGCGCCTTGTTTCCCTGGGCATGGATTCACTGAAGCTCCGGCGTCTGGCGACGGACTTGGTAAACACCCACAAAGTTGTCAACCACCTCACCAATAACAACACTGAACACCTTTTTGATCTCCATGTGTCTAACACACGTGGACATGCCTACAAAGTCAGAAAACAACACAGCTCCCATGACTTTCGAAAACATTTCTTCACACTCAGAGTTGCTGAAGCATGGAATAAACTGCCTGCGTCAGTTGTTGACTGCCATGACACTGCATCCTTTAAGGCCCTCATGCTTTCCGAAATCCGTCGAAACTACACCTGATTATATATACACTTTCGATGAGTTGTAGTGCACCTGAGCACTGTACACAATGTTTATTATTATATTATATACAACGTGCGATGGGTAAATTGGCGCCATTTAAATTTTCTTTTATTTCGCGCATGCATTTGTTTTTTTTTATTTTGTCGACTACACAGTACAGTAGGGTCAGTAGGACGCCGTCTGTGAAAAAAATAGCATCATCACTCAATTCACTCAACCAGAAATTTGGAAAAGATATGCTCTACTGCTTGGCATTTGCACCGGAAGCTCCAATACGAACATTTCAGAGTGTCTGGATGTCAATCTGAGGACAGTGCAGAGGATTCGAAAAGAGTTGGATGAGTTTAATGGTGATTACGAAGGTATGGCAGCTCGGAAAACTTGTTACATATAGCTGGTCAGAATGCATTTTGCATTGTTTTAGCCTTCAAAAGACACCACCCCGGTGGCTAGGCGAGCAGCCCAATATTCCCCCACTCTCTTCCAAAAGGGTGGGGTGGAGCAACGTGAAATGAAGTGTTTTGCTCAAGAACATAACGCGCCGCCCAATCTGGAAATCGAACCCACAATCTAGCGATTGTGAGTACAACAGCCTAACCACTAGGCCACGTGCCCTCCACACACACATATTTATAAACACCATATAGGAAAAATAACTCTACCTTGAAATCAGCCTTTTGAATTTTACAGGCTGTGTGAAACATCCAATCTGAACAAGACGGTTTTCTTTTTGTGAGTCAATTAGTCTTCGATTAAGTTACGTCTGCGTTAGAATTCCCAGGCCTTTTTGTTTGTTCCACATCTATTTTCTTGTTGTTTATAAATTATATCATTCATTTCCTCATATATTTATACTGTAATGCCACGCTACTTCACTGCATTTCCTGTACTTTCTATATGGAGAAGAGTTCTAGTAACGTCTTCTTCCTTCAACTACGAAGTTGCTTATGAATGAAGGCATATACCTAATCTATAAATGTAATTCATCGATAACTTAATCTAATTCAGTTTAAAAATAACAGTTATGGGATAGGCAGCCTTTAATGGAATAATCGATTCTAGTTTAATTACTTTATATTTGCAAGTAAAACGATATGAAACTTTACGTGAAAATCGATAAACATTTTGTTAAAAGGTGTGGTTTCATGATGAAAAATCCTAGAGCTTGTATCTTTTCTGCTACTAAATCTGTTTCAAGGTTTTTTTATTTTACTCTTGTACGGTCGTTACCTTGATTCATTCATATATTTGTAATTGAATCGATACTTAGAGTAGCGACGCCTGAGGTGGAAATGTTTAATAGTAATTTGGGGATAATTACGGGGGAAACAGATTTTGTCTACATTATATATATACAAAAACGTGTTCACAGTTGTTTGTTCCTAGGTCAGACCTGAATTGAGAAAACCTGTGACTAAATCCATTCCAAGCATGGCCACAATGTCTGTTAGCGTATCTAGGAATACGTTATCCAATGTGTGATTCCCTATATTTAAGACGAGAGGATAGAATTTCAGAGAGCTTAGATAGAATTTCATAGAAGTAGTTATTTCGTTATTTCTAGCATTTCTAGGGACGATAGAGAGAGTCAAACAGTTCTGAGTGACATTGGTATTTGTAGCAGAAACTTAAGACCTTTAAAATCTTCATAATATTTCGTGTCCATCTGGAGAAATGCATCTCCCACTCTTTTTATCTCTCCCCTCTCTTTCTCCCTTTCTTTTTCTCATCTGCCCTTAGTTTAGTAAACTGCATCTGTCTAATTAGACTGTGTTACAACTCATATTCTTATAGTTCACAAGTTTCGAGTCTCCAGCCCCAAAATCCCGATGACGTATAAACTCAATGAATCTGGCTTTCCTTTAAAAACTTTAAGACTATTCCAAACTGATGGAATAGTAATCAATTTTACAACATCTTGACTTTCTAAAGCAATTATCTGTGTTTACTCAATCGCGTATCCGCTTACACTTAAATAGAACTGATAAATGATTAAGTTGCTAGAAGATTGAAAACATTGGCTGTTGTTGGATTCGAACTATTGACAGCTTTAAAAGTCTTCATATTTTAAACGAACACTTTATCATGTTCATTTTAACAATTACTTCGTGACAAGCCATAAGAATATAATGATTATAAAGGAATGGATTTTAAGGAATATTCGGAAAGACTATATGGGCTGATTTAGGTCAATTACTAGGCTGGCATTTATCAAATTAATTACTTGTGTCCAATAGCTGGAAGAGAACGTACGTGTTACTATAGTAACAAAAAGTAAAATTTTTCTTTCTACAAGTGGCCGTTTATCCACACTGAATGGTCTCACGTATCGTCACTGCCATTCTATCTCTTGTTTCATTCTCCTCTACTTTGTAATATGTGATTTGATTGTAAACACGTATGGATCTTCTCAATAAAGCGATGGACGGTTCAACACCAAAGAAAATGGCTTGCAGCGTTTAGCTTGAGTTATATTTTACTTTAAGAATTGAAATACCATCAAGGAATGCGTTGGCTTTCATCTTTCTGGAGTTGATAAGATAAGTACCACTCACGCAATGCGATTCATGATTTACTCTGTAAAGTAATGTATAGGCTTTGTTCTAACGTAAGGAATCAGTAATTATGAACTGTTCTATAATAACTTAACACTCTGAACGCACGAGTACGTTTTAGCGGGTGCGATTTCGTTTGGTCATACTCCTGGAAGATGTAAATGAAAACGACCATGTTTGCGTCTACCGGGTGTATAGTCAAATGAAATCGCGTCAGCTGAAGCCTATACTTCAAAGAGTTAAGTAGAATTATAAAACTGCCTAGGGATTAGATAACTAGTAATTATTTCACAATATCCACCATTATACTTAATCATGATAAATAGTTTAAATAGTAGATGACAGAATCGGTAGAAGGCAAAAATATGTTGTGTTTTAAATTAACATCGTTATGTTGCGTACAAATCTACGTCGACTTCACCTATCTGTCTAGAGTCGATGAAATACGTGTCAGCAGCGTTCCAAGCATGACCAACCCGTCGTATTGTATATGAGGGACTTCTTTTTCAATACATCTGTCCTTTAAGAGAGTGCAATATGATCTTTGGGGTAGTCTGTTTGCTGCTATTTACAACAGTTCACCTGACTTAGGGTTCAAAGCTCCGACATAAACTGAAATTAAATAAAGCAATCTTTTAGAAAATTCCTTTCTCACTGACTTCCTTTTTATTTTACCCCGCCTTTCTCTACTTTTTCTAATTATTTTCAAAATCCTAGCTGCCATTCATTTAATAAAAATGTGAAGACACATGCCGTGTCCCAGAAGAATTAATCAATAATCCAGTCAACAATCTACTTTTCTATAAAAGCAGATCCTTTTCTACACCCAGATAGGATTTTTTGCAATGATATTTGGTTGCAGTTTTCTATTGAGAACAGGGATGTTATTACTGTCTCTATTGTTCTTCTTGCAGCTTTTGCTAAATTCCAGACCTTCAATGAAATGTGTTCCATGATCATCAATTATTCTAATGTATCGTTCTTGTTTTAAGACGGTAAAGTATCTGATTTCAAAGTTGCCTTTACTAGCAAATCCAACCTCCAGGCGGAGAATTCATGTTTCCTAGAGTTGTGCTAATGTGAGCAAAAATGATAAGGCCTGAATAAATTAATTTTGTAGACAATAATATAAGGAAATAATATAAATGTCTGGATGTGTTGTATGACGTTGAGACGAAAGCAAAAATATTAAATATGAAGTCTAAGATGTGTGGAAGAGGAATGATATCTTTGACAAATAATTGTTTTACGATGTACCTATTACAACAATTGAACTTAATGAGTTTGGGTGGGGAGATGCAACACAAGGCAATTTACAGTGTAGGATAGGTTACGAATGAGAAACGTTATGATAAGAACGTACGAGTTTGTGCATTCAGGAAATAAACGGTGAACGTATAGAGTAAAATATATTGCGAGAAAAAGAAACAATTAAATATGCGTAAGGAGGTATAAGAAGATTTAAAATGCCTCGTCTGGGAAATTTGCCGTAGAAATAGAAAAATATAGCAGGAGTGTAGTAATGTGTTTGGTTGAAACTTGAACTCTTAAAGAGAGGAATAAAAAGCACAAGACAAGCATTTAAAGATTTAGCTAATAGGAAAATAGACAAAAGCCAAGAAGCTCGGAGGTGTTGACTAACTAGATGTAGGAGTTAAACAATTAGAAATAATGTGAAGAGAGACGTATGGAAAGCGATACATTGAAAAATTTATCAGGAAATGTAGATTCTATTTCTTTACTACCCACAAGGAAATTTAGATTCAAGCTACACGAACAGGTATACTTTCACCGTCACAAGCGGATATTTTAATTGAAAATAACTATTTTTGGAGTCTCTGCATAGTGGCCAATCACGTAGAACTTATAGCTTCCTTAATGTAGTGGTAAGTTCATTGGTTTTATCTATGATAACAGACGAATTAAAGAATGGCAGGATCGACGGAAAATATTTAGAGATAGCTGGAGGACCAAGAAACCTCTGAGGT
>NC_043009.1:46290358-46365358 GCF_006345805.1 Octopus sinensis | reverse complement strand
CATAAATGCTTTATATTTAATGGTTCTACGATGGAACAGTCTCCGCGCCCTGCTAGAGGCAACAGCTCAACCTCTCCGTTCTCTTCTCCTTCATGAACTCCTGGAAGTCCGTCAACTTAGCCAGGTCTATCTCTTTTTCTGTTGACTTCTTCGTTATACCTGCATAGGTGCTTTCCATTTTTTTCACCGCCAACTCCTCCTCAGATGTCGACGAATTTTCAGAGAATTTCTCCCTTCCATCTCATCCGTTTGGTAGAGGCGGCTCATAGTCGCCTCAGACCGAAAAACGGCCTCCCGAACAGAAAACGTGCGACGCACAGAACCAGTGCGACGCGAAACCGCACCAACGACGTTCCAATTCCGCAACCACAATTCACTTTTTTGTGTTTTTTCTTTTTTTTTTTTAACCGAATTTTACAGAGCGCAAAAAAACGCGACCTTTTTTCTCTACATTGTATACTTTATAGATAATAGTCTTTTCTTTAATTTAATTTTTTATTATCCATCAGGACTATTCCATGTCTGCACACTAATTTTATTTTTAATTATTCCCATTCATGTGAAACCACTTATTCAAGTTCAAATCATTGATGCAATTTTATACCAATTGCTATTTTTACTTTTGTTATTTTACGATTATATTACACTGTAGTTTGATTTTAATTATTACTTACTACATATAATTCAATTGTTATTATTATTTTTATTGTTAAAGTGAAAGTATCTGAAATAAAATAGAGAAATGTTTTTGTTTCACTTTTAACACGTAATACTGAAATAGTGGAGAAGATATGATATTGCTATGGGCTCGCCCTAGGCAAGAAGTTAAACATTTTTTTGCCCATGAAACTACATGGACCCTAAGTAAGGCATGTGTAAAATTTGAATGAAATTGGTTGTGTAGTTCTCAAGTTTTAGGGAATCGTAGTGGAGAAGATATGATATTGCTGTGGGCTCGCCCTAGGCAAAAAGTTTTAAAACATTTTGCCGATGACACTCCCCAGACCCTAAGTAAGTCATGTGTAAAATTTGAATGAAATTGGTTGAGTAGTTTTCAAGATTTAGGGAAACACACAGACAAACAGACACATATTCTCAGTTTTATATATATAAAGATACAAGGGTAAATAAGGAGAGAGGAGGAAGGTAAACGAAAATAAAGTAAAAAATACAAAATAATGTAAAATAAAATGAAAGGGATTCAAAGTGAAGAGGATAGTAGATGCCAGTGCTGTTCGGGGTGGGGCAGGAAGTCAGGTTTTAAGTGTTTGTGTCCGTTTTATGGCTAAGGGCAATGTCTATAGAAATATTTCTAGCTATTGAGGTATGAGTCTCATAATAGGTGAATGTGTAAGTAGTCGTCAATGGAGAGACCAATAAAATGTTAAATTATTTAGGAATAAAGGTTACAACTGAGGGTTAGGGGATCTATGCGGTTAAGGTTTTAAAATAAATTAAAGAATTAACAGTTATCTTCTAAGGTACTAAGCCTGATAGAAAAGATATACAAGGGTATGTAATGGCGACCATGGAGGTATGTATGTAAGTGTTATGTGTGTGTGTGTGTGGGGGGGGGAGTTTATACTTGGATTTATGGAAGAATTTAAAAGTGCAGAAGAATTTGTGTTTACACGTTGTGAAGGCTTCGATGTGTTTGTTGAGTAATTGTGGTGAGTTAAGGGTTAAATTTTTGAGGGCTTCTTTTAGGCAGAGTCCACAAGTGGACAATACCTGTACACACTTCAAACTCTTTCTCTTTCTTTCTTTCTCTCTCTCTCTCAACACACACACACACACACACACACACAAACACACACACACATATATATATATATGTATGTATATATATACGCATGTGTTTATGGCTGGTTTAGAACCCGTGTATGTGTTGCGCTTATTTTTTTCGTCCTGTGGCTTTCTCACGTGTGATGTGTATGTTTCATCAGAAATATTGTTTCCTTAAATTGCACTTGTTTTTATCAGTATCATTCGGTTCACTGCTTTCTACATGGAACAAAGGAACAGTTTAATTTTGTACTTGTAATTTCAAAAGAATTTCAGCATGACCAAAGAAAATTTAGTATAAGTTGAAAGTCTCAAAACTAATAACAGATTAGAATTTATTATTAATTTTGATCAGGACTGTTAAATCTTAATTGCTAGATTGAATAACGCTTAGTAGTTACTAGACGCTACTTGAAGTCCCACTGGCGCTAATTTTGTAATACATACGACTCAATAATTAGAAATAAGTTCGCTAAAACATTTATTACGATTTGCTCAGCTTAATTGAAGTCTTTGAATGAAACTGGGTAAATGGGAAATTGGGTAACTGAAATATTGTCGTATGAACTGAGCTTCTAATTCAAAGTTTCAGAGCATATTCTGATGTAATTATTAAAAATATTTTTAAATAACCATCCTCCAAATTAGCTTATAACCAAGATTAGTCATGGTTCCCCTTGCTTTGAATTCACTTAAATGAAATGAAAGTATAAGAACAAAACATGTCTAGTCTTGTAAATGATAACATCTGAAGATACACACACAGCTACATGCGTATATATGTGTGTGGTGGAGTTATATGTATCGGTGATATTGCATATATATATATATATATATATATATATATTATATCTATATATATATATAATATAATAAATATTAGGGAATAAATCCAAATTTACAGGGAAAATCAGATTTAGGGTTGAATCCAATTTTATAGTAAAATATAATATAATATTAATTAGAGACAAAACCACTATTATGCAAATCAAACAAAGAAAGACTTAATCCAATACATAAAAAAATTTATATAAATTAAATATAATTAAGATTATTTCGTGCATATTCCTACAATCTTATATTAATTATATTTAATTTATATAAAAAAATTTTATGTATTGGATTAAGTCTTTCTTTGTTTGATTTGCATAATAGTGGTTTTGTCTTTAATTAATATTATATATATATATATATATATATTATTGCCACTAACTATGACTAGGTTTTCAGAACACATACGCTGCTAGAAATAAGAGCTAAGAAGAATAAATGCTGTAGTTAAAGCACGTAATTGTATACATGAGACAGGGACTGTAATCACCCGAAAACACCGGTCGTGAATTCCCTATACTGACCGGTCAGTTTCGGCTAATTCTGCCGCTTCATCAGTAGGGACTACTCGACTCGGCTGAGCGTGCTATGGTTTTGGTAACATATTGCATAATGCTGTTTATATTAATTTTCTGTATACACATTAGCGATTACTGACGAGGAAACGAAAATTGCCGAAACTGATCGGTCAGTATTAGAAAATCTATCTATCTATCTATCTATCTATCTATCTATCTATCTATCTATCTATCTATCTATCTATCTATCTATCTATCTATCTATCTACCTACCTATCTATCTATCTACCTACCTGCCTATCTATCTACCTACCTGCCTATCTATCTATCTATCTATCTATCTATCTATCTATCTATCTATCTATCTATCTATCTATCTATCTATCTATCTATCTATCTATCTATCTATCTATCTATCTATCTATCTATCTATCTATCTATCTATCTATCTATCTATCTATCTATCTATCTATCTATCTATCTATCTGTCTGCCTGTCTATCTATCTTTTTTTCTCAATGTTCTACTCTTCTAAACAAAGCAAAAAAGCATCCGATTCATATAAATAAACAATGAAACGTTCTGATTTCATCACTTTGATTTTGATTATGTCTTGATGAGATCGAAAAACGAAAGAAAGCGCTGATAACGAATTGTCCAAAATTCTGACTGCCTCCTTTTTCTCAATATATAATATATGTATATATATATATATACACACACACACACACACACACACACACACACACACACCACATATATATACATATATATATATATACATATATATATATATATATATATATGTATATATATATATATATATATATATATATATATGATATATATATATATATATGTATATATATATATATATATATGTATATATATATATATATATATATATATATATATAATATATATATATAGAGAGAGAGAGAGGAGAGAGAGAAGAAAGAGAGAGAGAATATATATATTACACGCACACACACACACACACAATACATAGTTCCAAGGCAACTGCAAACACATGCTAACATACTTTGCACTCATCGTTCTACAACAGTCACAAGCACACGCACCACATACACGTGCCTAAAATACACCATACTGAATTTTCTATAAACACACACGCGAACACTCACACCCACATACATACATACATACATACATATGCATAAATGCATACATGCTTATATACATTTACGCATACTTACATTCATACATACATATACACACAGTACATACATACGCAGGTTTAAGAAAGAAAGCAAATAAAAAGTCAAACATTCGCACGTGCATATTCCTACATTGTGACGCAGGTGCGTGCGCGCGCACACACATACACACACACACAAACACACCACACGCACAGACACACCACACGCACAAACACACACACACACAATCTAAAAGAAACAATAGACACACAAACAACACAAATCTAACTTACACATTCAAACAATAACATGCACAGACAAATAATTAGATAATAACACATACGCACACATTCTCACTTACGAATACACATCGACGAACAAAAAGCATTCACACGTGCATCGATTAATAGTACACAAGAACACACTTTAAAATCCCACAAAATATCAAAGGAAACATATATTTACATATTCTAAAGCAACTAAAACATGCGCGGAATCACTCGGTACAAGTATGCACCTATAGACATGAAGCTACGGTGCTCAGCCTCTCTCCGTTTCCTGGTCTTTTATATGAAACAGCTTCAGAGACATGAAACAAAATATTACAAACATCACAATCAAAGACCAACGATATAAACATACACACACTTTCAGATAACAAATTTATGCTCACATTTCACGTTTACACACGCTTACAATACATCAAATATAAACACATATAAAAACACTCACTCATGCATACATACATACATGCATACATACTTACTTACATACACATACCACTATTCTATGCAAACTGCACATACACACACAAACACGCAAACACGTAAAACACGTGCACAACAAGAAATAATAAAAAATTTCATATGTACGCGAAATAACAACAAAAAACAATCAAACGAAGCATACACACGCATACACGCCTGCGCACACGCACACACACACACACACACGCACAATTTTTAAATATACTTGCATCTCTTCTATTTCTTTTTTTACTTTGGGTCATTTGAAATATGGCGTGAATTTTAAGTGACATACACAAAATTTCTTATTTCTCTTTCCTTTTGCAACTCTTACCTCCTTTTTCTTCTGCTCCCCCTGATGAAGGTCTTTCTTCTGAATCGCTAAGAAGTTACCATTTCCAGTATGAAAGAAGAAAACAACAAACATTATACAATATTTTATCTCTGTATTTATGTTATTGTTAAAGTTTTTATATGCATTTTGGTATATACACATATCTATAAGTATATATATATATATATATATATATATATATATATATATATATATATTGTACGTAAGCACACCAACACCAGTTGTCAAGTGGTGATGGGGGACAAATACACTGATACAAAGATATATATATATATATATATATTATATATATATATATATATATTATATATATATAAGGCTTTGGTCGCCCGACGCTATAGTAGAAAGCATTTTCCCAAGGTGGTCCGTAGTGCGACTGGATCCGAAAACATGTGGTTGACAAACACGCTTCTAACCACACAGCCACGCCTGCGTCTATATATATGTGTGAGTTGTGTGTACGTGTGTCTGTGTGTGTATTTATGCACACACATGTATGTATGTAGAGCAGTGTTTCTCAACTTTTTTACCCTTGCGTAACCCTTAAAATAAACTACATGTCTCAAGGAACCCCTGCACAAAAAAAAATTATATACTATAACTTTCACGTCATTTTTTCATCGAAGTTCACGTTGTAAATATCATATATATATATATACACACACATACATACATACATACATACATATATATGTATATATATAATATTAATTAGAGACAAAACCACTATTATGCAAATCAAACAAAGAAAGACTTAATCCAATACATAAAAAATTTTATATAATTAAATATAATTATTATACTTAATTATATAAAAAAATTTTATGTATTGGATTAAGTCTTCCTTTGTTTGATTTGCATAATAGTGGTTTTGTCTCTAATTAATATTATATTATATTTTACTATAAAATTGGATTCAATCCTAAATCTGATTTTCCCCGTAAATTTGGATTTATTCCCTAATATTTATTATTATGTTATATATAATATATATCAAATATATATATATATATATATATATATATACACATATACATACATGCATATATATGTATACATATACATATATATATATATATATATATATATATATATATATATATATATATCGGTTGTTACTTTTTGATAACACAACAGGTTAGATAAGATGATGTTTATATTACAATAACCAATAATATGTTGTGCATGTTATAGTGATATTATGATCATGAAATTAGCATTAGGTTATCTCACTCTTTCTTGCGGAACCTTAGGGTTCCGAAGAATCTCGGTTGAGAAACGCTGGTGTAGAGAAAGACATTTAGATAAATAGATAGATACATAGATAGATAGATACGTACATACATACATGTATGTATATATACATGCATATGTCTGTGTGTATTTGTCTGTCTGTGTGCATCTAGGTATATATATATGACACAATTTCCACCTATCAAATCCAATGACAAGACTTTGGTCCTGCTGGGCTATTATAGAAGACGCATTCCTAAGTTGCCGCATTGTGAGATAGAAGTCGAAACACACATGTTTGTAAAAGATGCTTATTTACCACACAACCATGCTTGCGTCCAACATACATCTATACCCACTCAGAGACTTGAACCGAAGACCCTTAGTTATCTTGAATAAATCATCCGTAAAAGTGTAAGGCTCTTACGACTGACCGCCGCGGCTAGAAATATGCAGTAGAATAGAGTCGTTAGAGCGTCTGATAGAGTTCTTGATGGTATTTCTTTCCTCTCACTGTGATCTTATGTTTAATCATGCGGAGTTCAAATTTCTCTTTCATCCTTTCTCAGAGATTCTTCCCAAGTCATATAGACTCATAGGGCTGATTTTTCGTTTTCCGTTGTGCATATATGTCCCGCTGGACGGGACGCCATTCTGTCGCAGGATTACACAGTGTTGCCAGTCAAGAAAACTGGAGCAACATGAAATGAAGTGCTTTGCTCAAGAACACAGCGCATTGTCCGGTCCAGGAATCGAGACCACAATCTTACGATCATTATGTCCAACACTCTAACCACTAAACCACGCGCTTCCACTTCATACTTTGTTACGTCTTAACAAATATTACCAGTAATTAACTGAGGTCGATTTTTCTTTTTCTCTCCCTGCCTCACAGAATCCCTGATCCAGAAATGAATGATAATTGAGTGAGAGGCTAATAAATCCTTCTAATGTAAAATTGATTATATGTTACTGGAAGCTTTCAACAACGGTAAAAGCACAGAACGGTAAAAAAGAGGCACGTAGCACACACACACACACACACACACACACACAACACACACACACATACATACACACCCAATATTTACATATGCATGTATGTATATATGTATGTATGCATGCATATGATAGATCGTTAGCCACTACACACTTTTTTCTCTCCTTGTTTTCTGTGTCCCTTTCTGTAGAAGAGCGTAAGCTCGAAATGTAAAAGACTTTTTCTATTCCTGAGCGTTATACTAATACATCTGTTTATTTTGTACACCACCTGTCTTCGTCTTTTTTTTTTCGTAAACTCTCCCTATATATATATATATATATATATATATATATATATGCGCCTGTGTCGATATCATAACCGTCATTATCAACAGAATCCTGAGCAGACGTACACAACCTATCAGCCCTCCCATATTTGATCCAGTAGACCATCGAGGATGTAACAACTGAAGGAAGAGAGAGAGAGACAAAGGAAGAAAAAGAAAAAAACAAAGAGAGGGAGAGAAAGGAAGCGAGAGAAAAAGAGTGAAGAGAGAGAGAGAGAGAGGGAGAGCAAGCTTCTCAGATAATGGGGTCGTACTCCTTTTCAGCTGAGTAGACTTGATGAACGTCTGCTTTACACAACTATGAACATGCCTTCACATATATAGGTACGCGCATTCTCTCTCACTCACACTCACACGGATGCATACTTACATATACAAAGCTATACTTTATAAATGTATGTGTAGATATGTGTCTACGCGTATGTGAGAGTGTGTGTTTGTATGTATATGTGTGCATGTGTGTGTGTGTGTGTGTGCGTCTGTGTGTAAAAATTATAATTATTACAGAACTGCAGCGAGAATTCCGAGAGAGAGAGTGAGATGAAACAATTATCAGAATTATAAACGAATACAGTAAAATTTATACTTGTTCTGCCTTCACAAAATTACCAATTCATTTCTCATACGGAAACAAAAGAATCTTATTAAATGTATTTCGTATTTTTGTTCTATTTCAAACGACATTGCTTCTTAAATATTTATTAATTTCGGAATTCCTTCAGCATTTTCGTGTATGGCTAGCGGCAACAAGTCTTACATCTCTGAAACAATGATTATGAAAATGAAGAATAAATTGAAAACAAGCCACAAAAGGGAAGCCGGAATAATGTTCAAGTATACTAGAGATCGGAAATGGAAACCGAAAGTAAGATGAGAATCAAAATAAATTCAATCTCCTCTGTATAAAATTTTGCTTAGAGCAGAAAGTGAATACATCTATCTATTCTATGTACGCCTAGATATATGAGTGCATATGTACATAGGTATATACTTACATACGTAAATATATATTTGCTTGTGTGTGTGTGTGTGTGTGTGTGTGTGTGTGTGTGTGTGTGTCTGTGTCTGTGTGTATGTATGCATATATGTACATAGTATGAATATGATAGTAAATTGATAGATATATATATATATATGTATATGTATATATATATATATATATATATATATATATATATATATATATATATATATATATATTATATATATATATATAGGTATATGTATGCATATATATGTATAAATGTATATGTATATATGAGTCCTACGCATATACATGCACAAAACCAACAATATATACTTTTATATGTACGTATCTTCATATGTACATATGCATGCATATATCCAGATGTATATGTTTATGTATGTATATATATATATATATAATATATATATATATATATATATATATATATATATATATATATATATATATACATATATATACAAATATATATATATATATACACAAATATATATATATATATATATTTTATACACGGTGTAGGCGAAACTAGATCTAGTATTAGGATCCTGGAGCCGGTCATGGGAAGGTTACCTCCCCTGTCAGCATGTGTATATTCATTTTGCGTTCTTCCTACATCATTAAGAGTATTTTGACTCTTATTTATAACTATGAAGGTACCTCGGCATCTTTAGTCTGACTTAATGACGATTGAATATTTTCTATATGGCGTCACATTGAACCTAGCTGTTTATGCTAATTTCGTGTGTATGTGTGAAAAATCAATGAAAACCTAGAATGAAAAATGCCGGTGCAGAATGCTAGAATATTGTTAAGTATTGAACCCGGTGGGAGTGCAGGACAAGCAGTAATTAAACCTGGAAAAAGTACAGACAAGAAGAAGAAAAACCGTAAAGTATTAGTACTGAAGTTGGAATTTGCTAAATAAATTTCTGAAATTGTACATCAGTTACCATGTACACATTTTTTTAGATTTTATATTCTTTTGTAAATTCATTGCAAACATTTAAAATTTTAAGTTAATATTTTTAGTCCAAAAATTTCTCTATATTTAGCTAAAAAACCTTTCTGTCTTATTTTTTGTATTATATTATATTTGAAACATATTTTCTTAGAAACATCTACAACACCAATCTGATCTCTATTGTTGTGTTGCATCAATTTTGCAGTGTTATCTTCCAACCATAACGTTCTATAGCCAATGTCCTGTGTGTGAGTGCATGTACATGCGAAAGTGTATGTGTATTTGTGTATACGCATCCTGATCTAAGCTAGCTAGCTAAACAACCTTTCCCACCCTAGATATTACAGCTTGTATATATATATATATATATATATTATATATATATATATATATAATATTAAATTAGAGACAAAACCACTATTAGGCAAATCAAACAATGAAAGACTTAAGCCAATACATATGATTAATTTATATTATTTAAATATGTAACAATTATTAAAAAATATAATTATCCACTACGATCGTTTCCTGCCTGCTTCTTTAAATTTTGAGTCGCAGTCATTCATCAGGTGGTAGTTCATTGTTTAAAACTCGCCAAGAAAAATTTTGAAACCACCTGATGAATGACTGCGACTCAAAAATTTAAAGACAGCAGGCAGGAAACGATCGTAGTGGATATTAATTATATTTTTTAATAATTGTTACATATTTAAATAATATTAATTATCATATGTATTGCTTAAGTCTTTCATTGTTTGATTTGCCTAATAGTGGTTTTTGTCTCTGATTTAATATAATATAATATTTTACTATAAAATTGGATTCAATCCTAAATCTGATTTTTCCCTGTAAGTTTGGATTTATTCCCTAATATTTTATTATATAATATATAATATATAATATATATATAATATATATATATATATATATGTATGTATATTATTTGTAATATAATATGTAACAATTATTCGGTTGCCATGATAAAACTCCGAGTTTCGGATGTCGGGACGGAAACCTTCAGCGGCATCTCTTCAGTTATCGAGGCAATTACAATATACTATGAAAATGACCGTTAAACAAAGGAAAATTACTATGTAACTGACTGTTATTAAGACAAAAGAGGTATTAGAATGACCGTTAACTAAGGGAAGAAACCGAAGGGGAGAAAGTAAAAAGTAAAATGTAAGGGAGTAAAAAAGCTCATAGCAATCGCGTGCGTGCGCATTTACATGCATACACATGCGCACAAGCACACCTACGTACATGTGCCTATATGCATATGTTCACTCAGAATCGCATGAAACACACACATGCGCACCCACACATGCGTCAACTAGATGCACATATACACGCAACCATGCATGTACACGTTTAGAAATCCACAATACGCGCGCGCGCGCGCACACACACACGCGCGCGCGCGCGTGTCCATACCCATACGCGCATATTATATATTCAAATATTCAAATGCACGTCTAAAGAGCATACATGCTATATGTACATATGCTCACTTACATTCGCGTACACGGAAACATGCACACACACACACACACACCACACACACACACACACACGGGAGCAATAAAATCCCATATACACGTCTAGATACGCATAAGAAAAATGCAGGGTGGAAGGTAAAAGTGCGGTGTTTGTGATATGGAAATACGGCTTAACTGGAAAAGTAGCTAAGACACCGCTACATGTCTAAATTCAAGAACTGAACTTGTTGGATCATGTTCACACAGGGCTAAATATTTGTTACGTTTTTGGTCCCCCCAAGATCACAGATAGGACTTGCTTTTTATATTGTGTCCATGTACAAGCATTTTATCTCTCTAAACTTTTTACATATATTTCTTATATATTTTTTTACATATTTTTTACATACTTGTAGAGATATATTTTTATATTTTTACTGCCTTATTTATTTGTACACCCTTTTTCTTTTTGTACACCTTCCACCCTGTATTTTTCATGTGCATGTGTGTATATAGACATGTATATGAAATTTTTGTGCGTGTGTGTGTGAGAGAGAGAGTGTGTGCGGGGACGCGAGTGTGAGCATATACACATATAGCATGTATGTTTCTTAGACGTGCATTTGAATATAACTCTGCGCGTATGGGTATAGGCACGTGTGTGTGTGTGTGCGTGTATGTAGATTTCTATATATTTCCTCTATTTACATAATATCGCGGTCTCTTTCATTGTTTTGTTGTCATACAATTACTATTAATATATATATATATAGATATATATATATTATATATATATATATATATGCCCTCGTTCTTCTAATAACATTTCTGTCTTGAACCCAATGTAATTCAATCTCTCAATATCCATCCATTAACTTCCCCTACGAACCCTTTTTTTTATCAACATTATTTGTCTATATTTATAAGTGTTTGCAACTCTTAGTGAAAATGATAATAGCAATTGAAAACTGTAGTGATGCTTCCCTAACCAGACGGGCATATAACAACTTGATAGCCAAACTCGGGATCTTCAGTGAGACACAGACCTTTATGTGTAGATGTACCTTTTAAGATCCAGAGTGCAAAATTGATGCAACACATGTTGAAAGGAGTCCCACTCATAAGGGACGGTAGCAGAATGGGTCAAACTAAGCTACATAATTTAATTACTACAGAATAACTTAACTTAAACCTACTTACTCATTGTGTTAAGCTACACACTTGGAACCTACCTTGGGAATACTATCATTGTCCTGCAGTGTATATTTTCCTTCAGGTTAAGCGTTATACCTGATATATTTCCAGCAGAGTCAATTGCTTTATCCAGACAGTTTCTATAGAAATACATTAATCATCCTATGGATTTGTTGAGGTTTCATAGAACACATGATATCTTCTGTATTAAATATAAGTGTCACGCAGAAGTCTTATATTTATCGGAGCTAGTAGTTAATAAATCACTTTGTAGTCCCTTCTGATTCTTTCTACGAATAACTAACTCTCCGGGCAAATGTCTTTGGAGATAATGTATAGACTATTGGTTCGATCCCAGTATTAATGGTAGTAGTTATGGTAATTTATATTTGAGTTACTCTAATAGAATGGAAAGTTAAACTATTGATAGCGTGAACGAACTTCAATGCGCAAATAAACAGCATAAGGTGCTTCGAGCGATTCTCTTCCCTCAAATGTTAATGGTTTTATCGAGTTAAAACATTATGTTTTAGACAGCGAATTAAATCTGTCCACGATGCTTTAAAACTGAGAACGAAAACCTTCGTAATTTTTCAAATCGACCTCATTTGTTTCCATATTCATTCTGCTCGTTCAAGCTTACAGCACAAAATACATTATATGAAAGGGAGATTATGCTTCCGAGCTGGGTTTGTTTAACGAACTAAATAATATACAAGGAAATGGATATAAGATAAATAGATAGATAAGCTATCTATGCATGCATGTATGTATGTATGTATGTATACACAGGTATCCGTGTATATATATATATATAATATATATATATATAGATATATGTATATATATATATATATATATATATATATATATATATATATATTATATATGCCCTCGTTCTTCTAATAACATTTCTGTCTTGAACCCAATGTAATTCAATCTCTCAATATCCATCCATTAACTTCCCCTACGAACCCTTTTTTTTATCAACAATTATTTGTCTATATTTATAAGTGTTTGCAACTCTTAGTGAAAAATGATAATAGCAATTGAAAACTGTAGTGATGCTTCCCTAACCAGACGGGCATATAACAACTTGATAGCCAAAACTCGGGATCTTCAGTGAGACACAGACCTTTATGTGTAGATGTACCTTTTAAGATCCAGAGTGCAAAATTGATGCAACACATGTTGAAAGGAGTCCCACTCATAAGGGACGGTAGCAGAATGGGTCAAACTAAGCTACATAATTTAATTACTACAGAATAACTTAAACCTACTTACTCATTGTGTTAAGCTACACACTTGGAAACCTACCTTGGGAATACTATCATTGTCCTGCAGTGTATATTTTCCTTCAGGTTAAGCGTTATACCTGATATATTTCCAGCAGAGTCAATTGCTTTATCCAGACAGTTTCTATAGAAATACATTAATCATCCTATGGATTTGTTGAGGTTTCATAGAACACATGATATCTTCTGTAATTAAATATAAGTGTCACGCAGAAGTCTTATATTTATCGGAGCTAGTAGTTAATAAATCACTTTGTAGTCCCTTCTGATTCTTTCTACGAATAACTAACTCTCCGGGCAAATGTCTTTGGAGATAATGTATAGACTATTGGTTCGATCCCAGTATTAATGGTAGTAGTTATGGTAATTTATATTTGAGTTACTCTAATAGAATGGAAAGTTAAACTATTGATAGCGTGAACGAACTTCAATGCGCAAATAAACAGCATAAGGTGCTTCGAGCGATTCTCTTCCCTCAAATGTTAATTGTTTTATCGAGTTAAAACATTATGTTTTAGACAGCGAATTAAATCTGTCCACGATGCTTTAAAACTGAGAACGAAAACCTTCGTAATTTTTCAAATCGACCTCATTTGTTTCCATATTCATTCTGCTCGTTCAAGCTTACAGCACAAAATACATTATATGAAAGGGAGATTATGCTTCCGAGCTGGGTTTGTTTAACGAACTAAATAATATAACAAGGAAATGGATATAAGATAAATAGATAGATAAGCTATCTATGCATGCATGTATGTATGTATGTATGTATACACAGGTATCCGTGTATATATATATATATATATATATATATATATATATATATATATATAGGGTAGCCCAAAAGTAGGTTTACAGTTATTCAACTATCTCTTTCGTATTAATATATCAACAGTTTAGACCTTAGTTATATTATAAAAGAAATATGAAACCATTATTCTATGTTAATCTAGTTAATTGTAAGATAGAAATTTAAATGTAATAAAATGTTTTAAAAGAAATTTAAAGTACCTACGTGATAACTGTAAACCTACTTTTGGGTCACCTTGTATATGTTGGTATTTTGTCTACTGCTGTACCGGTTCTGCCACCGAAAGCTAAGTTGTGTAAAATTGGCGGAAGGTTCGTACCAATAGGATTTGAATTCATTAGCTAAATGGTCGTAATTAAAGAAACAATTGCTAATTCATAAGTCATAAAAATATTGACTTACAGCTGACGTCAGTATAGTGAGAGGCAAACCTGTACTGTAACACAGCTTTGTTTCTCAGATAAAATCTACTTATTTTGCATGCTTCTTTGATGCCACGGACAAAAAGAAAACAAGAAAAAACTATGAAAAATAAAACAAAGCGTTAGCGTGAAGCAGTGTTTAGGCATGAGCAGAATTTAGGCTAGTTGAAATAAGTTTGTCACATATTTCAACTGCTATAAGGCAAATACACTGAGGTTACTGTGGAGAAAAATCCCGTTTAATTCTGCTTATACCTAAACATTGCTTCACGCTAAAGCTTCGTTGTTTACTTCGATCGGGCGTGTTGACTGAATTATATATAAATCTACCTTTTTATTATGTTTGTTCGCAGTTGCCTCTCTTTGGTACATCTCATTGACAAGAGTCAATAACTCGAAACATCGATGTCTGGGATTCCTAATAGATGGCGACAATGAATGAACTGGGTGTTTTCACACCTTTTTACCATATAAGAGGTTTTCACTGGTGACTGCACAGTGTTTGCCTTTAGCAGTTGAAATATGTGACAAACATATTTCAGCTAGCCTAAATTCTGCTTATAAAAATATAAACAGAGTAATTTATTCACAAACTCTATCACAGCCTTCAGATACCGTTTTACTTAGTTTAGTTATTTTTATCGTTTTTTTTGTTTAATTCTATTTAATTTTTAATTTAATTCTAGTTTAATTTAATTCTAATTTAATTTTATGTTTAATTCTATCAAGCATTTAGTGTGCTTTTGCGATGTATACTCCCTTTTATTTTATTTGCAATACTTTAATAATATATTCATTAATTTCACTCGTTTATTTGTCATCTGTTGACAAAAATAGAAATTAGTATAGACTTTAATTTGAAAAATTGATTTATTATTTTAAAAGCTTGAGAATAATGTAAATGCAAACCATAATTTACCAAAGAAATCAAGCCTAAAGGCCTTTCTCAAGTGTTAGCTGCAAATACAAGCAATATCCCTGTAGAGTTCTAACAATGCAATAATGAGACCAGATGTTCAAGTAGTAGCGTAAATCGCACCAGAATTTCTCATTTATTTAATAGCAACAATCAAGATAAACACTATAAGAGGCATAGCGGAAACTAATTAAAACGTGTCTCAGCTAACATGATTCAATGGTTAGCAACGCATTAACTCTTCTTGTGCAGAACATCTTCTGCTAAATATAATAAGAAAGAATATAATCAATTTAAAGACCAACAAAAACACAACAACCCAGTGTAAGGAGCTATTTCATGTTGTAAGATACGCATGAAGTCATATAATAAAGCGCAAGATGTTCGAATCCCTATGATTTACAGCTAACATCAACCCTTAACAAAATTACTGGCTATTTCCTAGGGCTTTTCTACAGCTACTCTAGTTATAGCTTTTCCTCAGAACTTTCTAGTCTATTGATTCACTTCCGTTCAGAATTTTCCGATCACTCCCGTCTCTTCTACATCTCATCCATATTGTATCCCTTCACTCCAACTACGCTAAACTCTACACCCTGTCATTACTCCCGAGGACGTCGGTACTCTAGAATTATTACCCTCTCCGTGTTTTTCCATAGAGCGTTGACGAGTAACAGTTCAAGTAGAATATACGTGCCATCAAGCTCATCATAATCTGAACACGTGTAAAGGAGATGAGCACAGCAATGTTTTATGGCAAAAATCAATTAAAAAAAGAGCATAACTGGGGAAATATATGCTACGCCTTTCATTCTCTTAAGAGCAAAATATCTCAAGACGTTTTTATAGTAAGTATAAGAATATCTTTTTGTTTCTTTATGTGACGTGATAAATATAAACATAACCGCATACACCACTCTGTTTATTATATATGCATGTGTATATGCATGTATACACATGTGCTCACGCGCACAAATGCACCCACCCACACGCATAAGTGTGTGTGTGTGATACATATCTTATACAGATTTTAAATGGTTAGGAAATATACTTATTAAATATTACATGGATTATGAACAGTTTATACATTATACATGTGGGTGCTGCGTGCATATGTCTGTACGTATGTATCTGAGTGGATCTGTGTGACGGTGTATGTGTTAAATAAAATACTACATAGTGTCACATAGTTTAAGTAAGATGTTGAAAAACGTTGAAACTCAAATATCAACCAACGAAGTAATCAAAAGCTTCCATATAATTTTTATTTATAATCTAAAAGCCACAAGTAAGAGAATCAACACTAAGACCGGCTGATCTAACCTTTTAATCATAAAGGCATATGAGTTGGATTAATAGAATTAGTAGAGCATCATGCCAAATGCAGCTCTTTTGCTACTTTTTACGTCTTATATCAAAACCTATCGGAGTCACGTTTGCCTTTCATTCTTCAATTATCATTGAAATAATGTGACCTGTGAAGTACTGGAATTGAATTCTATTTTTAGTTGATTATGATATTATAAGAAATACGTCTTTTCCATTGTATTTACTGTGAAATCTCAGCCGTCGCCACAGTGTATTTCACCACAATAATTTCACTTAATTGTATGTACCATATTTTCACTAATTGATGTAGATGCATAATAATCGCGAATCGACACATACACTGTATATGTGTTCAAGTCTTTAACCCTACAAATGATCTTAGTGCGTAAAAGCTGGAAAAAATAGTTATAACACCATTAGGCTGATACTGACTTACACCTAAATAGAGTGGATATTACACGGAGTGAGCTCAACGTCGTTACCATTAGACCACGCGCCTTCATTTGAAGCCTTAGAGGTGATTAAATGAAACAAAACGATGTTCATACTGGAGTTGAAGATTCAAGAATATGTGAAATAAAATAATTTAATACATACATACATACATACATACATACATACATACATACATACATACATACATACATAGGTACGACGCACACACAAATACACTTATACATACATACATGCGTACATACATGCATGCATATATACATACATAGGCGCAGGCCTGGCTGTGTGATGAGAAGCTTGCTTCCCAGGCACATGGTTCCGAGTTCAGTCTCACTACGTGGTACCTTCGGCAAGTGTCTTCTACTATAGCCTCGAGGCCACCAATGCCTTGTGAGTGTATTTGGTAAATGGAAACTGAAAGAATCCCGTTGTATATGTGTGTGTTTGTGTACGTCTGTGTGTGTGTGTGTGTGTATGTGTGTGTGTGTGTGTGTGTGGTGTGTGTGTGTGTGTTTTGTTGATCAGCCAAAGGTAAACTCTGATTGAGCAAAGATAATATCAAAGACACTGCAGCTTTGATTATTCTATTTCCAAACATAGTGTGTCTCGAGTCGCATTATTCATTGTACTCCCAATTTTTAAAGACTTTGAAGTATGATGATTTAATGGTGTGTTGGTTGTTATTTCTGACAGATTCAGCGATCATGTAGAATGTCTGTCACAGCAATACATCTGGTCATACAAGCGGAGAGCTGGCAGAAACGTTAGCACGCCGGACGAAATGCTTAGCGGTATTTTGTCTGTCTTTACGTTCTGAGTTCAAATTCCGCCGAGGTCGACTTGGCCTTTCATCCTTTCGGGATCGATAAATTAAGTACCAGTTACGCACTGGGATCGATATAATCAACTTAATCCGTTTGTCTATCCTTGTTTGTCCTCTCTGTGTTTAGCCCCTTGTGGGTAGTAAAGAAATATGTATTTTGTCTGACTTTACGTTCTGAGTTCAAATTCCGCCGAGGTCGACTTTGCCTTTCATCATTTCGGGGTCGATAAATTAAGTACCAGTTGCATACTGGGGTCGAGCTAATCGAGTGGATCCCCTCCGCAAAAATTTTGAGCCTTGTGCCTAGAGTAGAAAAGAATAATACATCTGGTAATACAACGATTGCTCTGTCTGTTAAACCATAAGGATTTCATGCAATAAGAAGTAGAAACCAAAACACATATGTTCAATTTGGGAACTTCGGAAGCGATTCCAACTGCACCTCAGCTTGTCTTTATCATGATCGCATCATAGGTGTACTTTGTCAATTCACGCATATCAATACTCTTATAAGGTATGACTGTGAATGTAAGATGCTCGCTTTGCAAGCATATGTTCAATTTGGGAACTTCGGAAGTGATTCCAACTGCACCTCATCTTGTCTTCATCATGATCCCATCATAGGTGTACTCTGTCAATTCACGCATATCGATACTCTTATAAGGTATGACTGTGAATGTAAGCTGCTCGCTTTGCAAGCTTATGTTCAATTTGGGAACTTCAGAAGTGATTCCAACTGCACCTCAGCTTGTCTTCATCATGATCTCATCATAGGTGTACTTTGTCAATTCACGCATATGAATACTCTTATAAGGTATGACTGTGAATGTAAGCTGCTCGCTTTGCAAGCTTATGTTCAATTTGGGAACTTCAGAAGTGATTCCAACTGCACCTCAGCTTGTCTTCATCATGATCTCATCATAGGTGTACTCTGTCAATTTACGCATATCGATACTCTTATGAGGCATGACTGAGAATGTAAGATGCTCGCATTGCAAGCATATGACTTCGGGTTCAGTCCAACTGTGCAGCACCTTTGACAAGTACCTTGACAACGGTGTTAATTTGTTTACGTCGCGTTATGTTAAAGGTACGTCAAAAGAGGCCGATAGAAACTGTTCACCTTCATGGCGGTGCTCCAGCACGATTGCACCCAATGACTGAAACAAATGAAAGAAACAAAATGTATTCATAATTTCAAATGATGAAGACATTCATATGACGAAAACATGAATGGAATCTCGGGCAAGCAAGAGCTTATATAATTCATAAACACAAATAAGTGAAATATGAAAAGGAGGAAGACAGATCAAATTAGTGTAGATTTACATAGGAATGATTTGGTGGGGGAAAGGATCTATAAATAATGAATGGAGGGAGAAATCAGAATAAAATTAGGTGGGCGTGAACTTGCGAAAGACAAATGGCAAGATATACGAGTTAACGTTGTTATGAGTGAGATTAAGGAGAGGAGAGAGAGAGAGAGAGAGAGAGAGAGAGAGAGAGGGAGGAAGTGGAGAAAAACATTTGGGGTGAAAGAAGGAAGTAGAAAGGTCTAAAATAGAAATACAGAAATGCCTTGTGAGTGGATTTGCATACTTACATCTATAAGTGTGTATATATATATTTATATATATATTAAATTAGAGATATATATGCATATGTGGGCACAGGACGTCATGAAACGTGTACAAGAAAAAACACGAAGTACGAGTACATGAAATGTGAACTATTTTAAAATAGAAATACAGAGATATAATATTACACTGACTAAGTAATGCTTGTCTGTGTATGTATGCATGTATGTATGTATCTATCTATCTATCTATCTATCTGTTTGTCTATCTATCTGTCTTTCTTTTTGTCTATCTATATATCGAGAATGAACATGCAAAACATGTGGTATCACTTTAGAACGTGTAATTTATAATTCAAACATTATTGCAGAGTAGTCAGAGAAAATAAAGGACTGAGGAATAATGTGTAAAGTCTTTAACAGCTATTTCTAGACTAGCTGTGCACGTGGTGCAGAAGTCATAGAGCAAAGAGTCCCATACAAGCCAATGAGTCCGGCTTCAAGGAGGAGAATAAAGGAAAATCCCTAGTAAAAGAATATAGTATCTTTTATCTTTTACTTGCTTCTGTCATTTGATTGCGGCCATGCTGGGTCACCGCCTTGGAGAATTTTGTAGTCGAATGAATCGATCCCAGTACTCATTTTACCGGTTTCCGCTCATTTACGGGGACGAAAACACATCAGCCAGCACCGGTTGTCAAGCCGTGGTGGTGGACAAACACACACACACACACACATCAGTGGTGTATGGTGGTTGTTGTACTGGGTGTGCTACCACACCCAAATCCACCAAATTTCAAGCACGGGTATAATAAAAGTTTTCCATTAAGTTTTGTGATAAATTAAGGAGCAAAGTTAATATTTATAATGAATTTGCCATTTCGATGGGTGTGTAGCACACACCTATCACACAAGAAATATGATATCCTGAATTTTATATTATATATATATATATATATATTATATATATATATTACTTGTTTCAGTCATTTGACTTTGGCCATGCCGGAGCATCGCCTTTAGTCGAGCAAATCGACCCCAGGACTTATTCTTTGTAAACCTAGTACTTATTCTATCGTTTTTTTTTACCGAACTGCTAAGTTACGGGGACGTAAACACACCAGCATCGGTTGTCAAGCGATGTTGGGGAACAAACAGACACACAAATATACAAACACGCTTACATATATATATACGTATATGACGGGCTTCTTCCAGTTTCCGTTTACCAAATCCAGTCACAAGGCTTTGGTCGGCCCAAAGCTATAAAAGACACTTGCCCATGGTGCCACGCAAGGAAAGAGAGGAGAATTTCGATTATCTCCACATAGTAAGATTTAATGCAAAAAATATATATATAAAGTAAAAATGCGTGCTTTTCTTTCTTTCTTAATATATATATATATATATATATATATATATATAGTTAATCCAAACATGAAAACACAAAGAGAAAACACAACAACGCGAGGACGTGGAACAAATATAGTATTATTGGACGCTCAAGAAGGAAGGGAAGAAGGAGGGTTTAACGTTTCGAGCGGAGCTCTTCGTCAGAAACGTAGGAAAAGGAAAGATCCAGAGAAGGGAAGACGGAGGTAAAAAAATCGCCAACGCTACACATGCGGTCACATTTTGAATGTGTATATATATATGCCTATGAGTGTATATGTATGTATATATATTTATACATACATATATTTACATATATGTATACATAAATGTCTATATAAGTATATTAATTTTTTTGCGTGTGTGTGTATGTGTTCTTGAAGAAAGATTTATCCGTAAGCCTCCTTCCAAATATTCTTGTTATTCTATTATCTTTTTCATATATATATATAATTATTCCTTTCAAAGATATGTTTTTACGGTATCAAGAGTGTTAAGCAAAATGATTTTTTTAAACACACACACACACACACAACACACACATACACGCACGCACCTACACGCACGCACACACATATATATTCAATTATATGTACGTAAGTGTTATGTCTGTTCTCTAGTTGTAAGTTTCTAGATATGTGTTAAGGACTTGCGTTAAATGTAAAAATGTCACAGTGCTGCTGAAGGTATGTCTAAGTGTTTTTGCCTGTCTATTCATTTACGAATAAATCAAACATCCTCCTCTACTGTTACACCGCCTACAGTGTATGCATAGTCAGTGTCAGTGTCATTTACTATTGAGTAACATGATGAGGTATGCAGCACATTTATCTGCCAGGGAAGCTGCTTAAAGAATTAGGTATGTGGAAATAAATATCCTTTTCTACTCTAGACACAAGGCCAGAAATTTTTGGGGAGGGAGGCCAGTCAATTAGATCGACCCCCAGTACGCAACTGGTACTTAATTTATCAACCCCCGAAAGGATAAAGGACGAAGTTGACATCGGAGGAATTTGAACTTAGAACGTAAAGATAGACATAATGCCACTAAGCACTTCGGCCGGCGTGCAAACGTTTCTGTCAGCTCACCGCCTTAGTGGAAATAAATATCAACGGATCTTTTGCTGTTACAAAGAACTCTGTTTAAAATTTGATTTAAGTTCTATCAAACTAAATGCACTGAGCCTCCAATAATCTAATAAAAATGCGTAAGATATTGCAAAATCTGTAATTGTTAAATTGAAAGCAGTGCGACTACATGCCTTTAACTGTGATGGTTAAACTGAATAAAGAAATGCAAATAAGCCGTGTAGTTATTTTAATTACGTCGGCAAGTTTGGAATATAATTCCGGACATCCTTTCTGCTTCCTAGACTTTTCGGTGAAGCGGAAACTTCATAGTACTTAGGTAGGAAAATGAAGAAATTCACTAAGTAAATGTACATTATTATACAAGACTACGCTTAGCATATTGACAAAAATGGATGTTTTATGTTAATACTCAAAGGCTCCACCGATAATGAAAATCATCAGTCAAGTCACTATTGGCACACTCCATCTAGTGAATATATTAAAAAAAATCTGTGTATATACATTTATGTAGTGAAGAAAAGACATTAGCCCAACGACTAATTTTAGTGTTTTACTAACATAGGAAGCACAGGGAAGCTACTCAAGATATTTGTCAAAATTTAATAAGTTGGAGGCATGGCTGTGTGGAAAACCGATACCAGCTTGAAAGACTTAACGTTGTACGTCATATCCACGACGACCAGCCTACCCTCCGGATCGTTAAGAATTGTTTTACACTCAACACGCAAGTTTTTTTCTGAACAGCACAGCAACACCTCCCCCACTTCCAGGTGGGTATAAAGAAATTAACTTCTCGTAGCCATTTAGGAGGGGAGAGAAATCCCTCTGACTGCTCAATCTAGACTCTGTAGCAACGATAATACATTTCGGTGCGACCTGAGGTCATGTAGGAAACGGGTTTGTTTCCAAGTCGATCTCTGGCCGCGAACATTTAAACATCCGGTCTTAAAACTGTCCATAAAAAGTTTTTTTTTCAAATACTCACCCCTTCACGAGCATTTTCTTCCGGGGCTTGCGGGTGAGGTCCTCATAAATTTGGGAAGAAAAATCTTTCCTCGTGGACCAAATGTCAGTTTTATATTCTTTTTCTAATAGATTATAATTAGCTCTAGTTATCGAATAAATTAACACGTATTTGGGGACCATATTTTCGAATTTATGTGTTGTCAATGGAATCCTTTGGTTCTCTTAACTTTTGCAGTAGTGTTTTATTTCATGCTGCTACTGTAGTATAGTTAATGTCTGTGTGGGCTGGGTGGGATTTGAGCTGAGCAGATGTTTTAGAGTCCGCATGCATTCATTTTTTTTTTTTTTTTTTTGGTTTTTGCGTCTGTGACTATTGAGGGTGGACAGGTTTATTTCCTTTTTCTCCTTTTTATTCCACTCTTTCCCACCCTCTTCTTGCTTTAGCTCTATTTCACTCTCCATCTCAGCTGTTACATTCTCACTTTCTTCCTCTTTTTTTTTTTTAGTTTCCTCTTGGGCTAGCTATTTCACTGGGTGGGGCAGCTTAAGCTTCGTCCCTTCCCTTTTAATCATTCCTATAAATTTTATAGGATCTTCGGTTCCGTATTGTATATTAGTTTTTTTTCTTATTTCAGTTGCTTGGGCGAAGTTAACATTTCCTTTTACAAATTGTTCAGCCGTTGGCATGTCTCTCAATTCCATGCTCAGGGCGGTTTTAGTGGTGCTAGGACCAAAGCTTTTACTGGTACTTCATTACATATTTTCACAGGTGATTTATCCATGCTTTTTTCCTTTTTTTTTCATAGTAAATTTGTTTGCACGAGTCAATTTCTCCCTCATACAAGGGGAAAAACAAAGCAACACAAGTCTACCCTCGGCAGATAAATTGTTCCAAACAAACTCGCAATAATCACAAACCGTAAAAAAGACGACCGACACCAACTGGCGCGCTAAAGATTCTGCCATGTGATCGCCTTAATAGCAATTATAATAATGATTTCTAATTTTGCCGCAAGGGCAGCAATTTTGGGGGAGGGGATGAGTCGATTACATCCACGCCATTGTTCAACAGGTACTTATTTTATCGACCCCAAAAGGATGAAAGCAAAGTCAACCTCGGCGGAATTAGAACTCAGATGGGTGAAATGCCATTAAGCATTTTGCCCGGCATGCTAACGATTCTGCCAGCTGACCACCTTAATAATAATCTTTTCTACTCTAGGCACAAGGCCCGAAATTTTGGGGGAGAGAGCCAGTCGATTAGATCGAGCCCGGTACGCAACTAGTATTTAATTTAATTGACCCCGAAAAGATGAAAGGCAAATTTGGCCTCGGCGGAATTTGAACTCAAAACGTAAAGACAAGAAATACTTATTTCTTTACTACCCACAAGGGGCTAAACACAGAGAGGACAGACAAGGACAGACAAACTGATTAAGTCGATTACATCGACCCCAGTGCGTAACTGGTACTTAATTTAATCGAGCCCGAAAGGATGAAAGGCAAAGTCGACCACGGCGGAATTTGAACTCAGAACATAACGAAAGACGAAATACCTAGTTCTTTACTACCCACAAGGGGCTAAACACAGAGGGGACGAACAAGGGCAGACAAACGGATTAAGTCGATTATATCGACCCCAGTGCGTAACTGGTACTTATTTAATCGACCCCGAAAGAATGAAAGGCAAAGTCGACCTCGGCAGAATTTGAACTCAGAACGTAGCTGCAGACGAAATACCGCTAAGCGCTTCGCCCGACGTGCTAACGTTTCTGCCAGCTCGCCGCCTTTAACAATTATAGTAATAGTAATGGAATAAAAACGCTTCTTATTTATAAGCCATACTCTCTCTATCAGTCTCACTACCTCTCTCCCTTTCTCTCTCTCGCTTTCTCTGTCTATGTATCTATTTATCTATCTGTGTATTACTTTTTCACTTGATACGCCAGAGATACTTTTTACTATATCTTCACGATAGACGAAGACGTACATCATCCTTCTTTATAACGTACAGATTGAAATTGCTCCTTTCTTGCCCTTCTACGAATCGATTTAGTAAAAACATAAGACATGCCGTTTCATTTCACAGAATCCGGCCATGTGATTATTTTTCTCTTCCAAGAGGAGTTCACATTGCTCACATTTCTCAGGTTTGTCAAAAGAATACTAAATATTCTTTTCATTCTTTCTTCATTTGACAAAAGTTATGCACCAGTTGTTTTTTGTTTTTGTAGTTATAGCAACAGTAGTAACAGAAATCGCTGTAGTAGTAGTAGTAGTAGTAGTAGTAGTAGTAGTAGTAGCAGCAGCAGCAGCAGCAGCAGTAGTAGTAGTAGTAGTAGTAGTAGTAGTAGTAGTAGTAGTAGTAGCAGCAGCAGCAGTAGTACTAGTAGTAGTAGTAGTAATACTTGTAGTAGTAGTAGTAGTAGCAGTATTAGTAGTAGTAGTAGTAGTAGTAGCAGCAGTAGTAGTAGTAGTAGTAGTAGTAGCAGCAGCAGCAGCAGCAGCAGTAGTAGTAGTAGTAGTTGCTGTTGTTGTGTTGTTCAACACATGAAGGAAAAATTTGAATTACTATCACGTGTATCTCCTAAAATCGCCATTGGGATCTTATATCCTGCTGCTACATAATTACATTTATGCTTCCTATGCAGTTTCATCCAATTAATTCCCTTCTTTCTGCGGCGGGAAGCCATATTTAGTTAAAAATACACAAAAATAAAATTTTGCTCAAAAAACTTCCAAACCTAACAGACCATACCTCGTCCGAATTCTTCTTTTTTTTATTTTCTATTGTTTTCGCAATTTGTTATAAATTCTCAAAATCAATCCTGTCTCTATCTTTACTTGACGCTGGACTTCAGCTCTATCAAAGAGACGAGATGTGGAAATACACCGCATACTTCACACACACACACACACATACACGCACGCACACACACACACACGCACACACACACGCACACACTCACACACACACACACACAAACAAACACAAATACACACACATACATACACACACACAGACAAACACACATACAAGCACACGCACATTCACACACAGGCAGCCACTCACACAAACACACACACACATCAATTTATATATATATATATATATATATATATATAATATATATATATATACATATATATACATATATATACATACATATATACAGGGGTTGGACAAAATAATATAAAAGCTTAGCATCATAGCATCATATTTTTGAAATATCTATAAAACCGCCAAAAGCTTGTTTATTATTATTATTATTATTATTATTATTAATTTATCATTAGTGTTGCATAATTTGTTTTGCTAAAATTGCTGCTTCTTTTCAGATATCATCAGAAAAAGTAAATAAAATTCAATAAAATGACAGATCTATTGAACTTTCAAAGAGGTCAAATTGTTGGTGCTCGTATGGCAGGCGCTAGCGTAACGAAAACAGCCGAAATATTTGGTGTATCAAGAAGTACTATCTCGAAAATAATGACAAAACAGCAGAAGAAAACCAAAACGTTCAGATAAGGACCGTCGGACTCTTACGCGAATTGTTAGAAAGGATCACAAAAGTACAGCTCCCCAAATTACTGCAGAGTTTAATGACCACCCCGGGAACCCAGTTTTCACAAAGATTGTTCGCCGGGAGCTATGCAAAGCCAGATTTCACGGGAGGGCTACAATCAGAAAATCACTAATTTCAAAATCAAACGTTACAAAGCGTTCAGAGTGGAGTAAAAACCTACAGAATTGGTCCCTGGAGCAGTGGAGTGTTATTTTCTCGGACGAGTCACCCATTACCTAATTTCCGACCACCGGCCGAGTATACGTATGGAGACAGCCTAAAGAAGCATTGATTCACACTGCCTTCTTCCAATTGTTAAACATGGAGGAGGATTTCTGATGATCGGTGGGGGGATGCTATATCTTGGAAATCTGCTGGCCAAATGGTTTCCCTTCATGGCAGAATTAACAGTGAAGACTATTTAAGCATGTCCCCAAAACATATACCGGGAGAGATAAAAATGAAACATCCAGTCAACGTCATGTTGTTTAGAGTGATCACTAGTGTTGTCGACGTTATGCTTCCATTCATCTTCCCACACGGCCTCAGTCTCAACACGGAGGCCTACATCACCTGGTGAAGGTAGTTCTGCCTAGGTCAAAATGGTGTCCGCTAGAAAACCCTTGTCTGGGAATAGGATTCTGCACCATACCAAACAAGCAGGAGAACCCAGTCACGACTGTCAGACAATTTATGCGACCACATCACCTCAAACATCTGGCCACCTAACTCCCAAGATTGCAACCCCCGCAGGTGAGCGAGAGACCAACAAAACTCCTTGTAACAACTAACATGAACTGAAGGCAAAGAATATGGTTCCATTCACCAAGTTAAACAAGGATACCGTCCAGAATTTCAGGAGATTCCAAAGTCGTCCGGAGGCCGTGGTTGAAGACAACGGCGATTTTATTGAATTTATTTACTCTAAGTATTTCAAGATATTTTTATGTAACTTTGGTAAATATATATGTTAAAATGGAATGTCAGTGTTATTTTCATTTTTCCGTAATTTAGACGACAGTTTATTCACCGCACCCTGTATATATATATATATATATATATATATATATATATATATGAGTAATTCAGTCCTCGCTGCCCACTCAAGGGAAAGGCAGAGGCTAAGGGGTGAAGCATTTGTTACACTAAGAAGCTTGCTAGTAATACAGGTTTTCCAATACTGGTTTCAAAATTTGGCTCTAAGTCAATACTTTAGTGAGAGGGGGCGAAAATGATTATTACGACCCCAGTTTTCAACTGGTTCTTATTTTATCAACCTTATCGACCCTACAAAGGATGAAAGACAAAGTCGACCTCGGTGGAATTTGAACACAGAACGTAAAAGCCGCTTAGCGTTCAGCCCTCTCTCTGTCTTAGAAGGTTTTCCCGATATTACGACGGATTCAGAAAAAGAGACAGCAATACTTCTGAGTAGATCTTGCAGTTCCTACATGGCATGAAGTATACACGATGTTTAGTTCACTTACATATATTTTATTTTTATTCTATATTTACTGTGTTTCTATGAGATTATTGGTTATATTATGATAAACTCTTTAGTCATAACTTGGAACCACGGGTGTGTAAAATCTCAGTTGCAATTACTTGCTGTTGTGAATAAAAGTACGATATCATTTATGTGGTGCAATGTGGTGTGATGTGATGTGATGTGATGTGACGTGATATGACGTATGAGGGAAAGAGACAGAGAAAAAGAGAGAAAGAGAAAGAGGGAAAGGGAAAGAGAGAGAGAGAATAAGAAATTAACATGTTATTCCCATTATAATTGTGCCGAAACTATGGATACACCAGGGAATATTTACAATTTACGCAGAAAACCATCCTGTTTGATTGTGTTTCAGCGATCTGTATTTAAATGGAACTATCTATAAATTCCCAATTCGCGCGCGCGCGCACACATACATACAGACACACACACACACAAAATACACGCAGAGATAATCACACGCAAAAACACACGAATATATATATATATATATATATCTCGCATATATATATATATCGCATATATATATATATCGCATACGCGTACATTAGAATTCTGTAGACAATTTTATTTTTATTAAGGTGGCTAGCTGACAAAATGGTTAACAAACCAGGCAAAATGCTTAACTGCATTCCATTTGTCTTAACATTCTGAGTTCATATTCTGCCGAAGTGTTTTCTGCCTTTCATCCTTTCGGGCTCGAGGAGATAAGTACCAGTTACGCACTGGTGTCGATCTAATTGACTCACACCTCTTCCTGAAATGTCAGGTCTTGTGCCTATAGTAGAAAAGATCATTATTATTATTATTATTATTATCATCATTGTTAATATTAATAGAGTGTTATGACTACTTTTACCTCAATATTCACCTACATGGATATGGACTGTAAAGTGTACAATTTAACAAAGGGAATTATTAATTAATAATTCCTGATATTATAACAACGCTTAAACACGATTTCTACAGACAACCACTTAATTCTGTCATTAATCCACCGACGAGTAATTATTCTTTAATTCCTCAGCCAATGAAATAAGGTTTGCTTTTTTAAGCCGGTACAATTTTAAAATTACAAACCACCGTTTTGCACTTCTGCGTGACTGTTGCTGTCGCTGCCGCGGCTACTGTAACTGCTACAGAGTCTGCTGTTATTGCTATCGGTGTGTCTGTTATTGCTTTAGCTGCTTGCTATTGCTGCTGCTGCCGCTGCCGTAATCGTCGCCGTTTCCTGGTTTTATTCGCTCCATCTTTTAATGCTACTCACTCGGTTTACTTTCACTTTTGATTATTACCACGTAACAAAAACAATTCTGTTTACAGTGGAGGAGAAAAAGTGAAAAACGAAAACAAAAAAAAATTAAATTAAAATTGCAATAGAATTACTGTGCTAAAATTGATAAAGCCAATGAACCATATGGAATATTTACAAGAATACTCGTGTGCCAAACGTTACTATGGAAACGTTTCGACTACCGTCATATTTTCGTCGCTTCCTCCACCTCCAGTCTGAGATATAATTATTGATTATGCTGGATAACGTAAAGATCAAAACTAATCTTCCTTTTATTCTCTTTAGAACCTTATACTGACAAAAGCCTACATCAAAGCACATAGATCTTTTACAGGCGTATTATAAGCTAACGAATTAATTTCCCTTCCACGTACATGCAAACGCGAATGCAACTACGCATAGTAGCAGTCATAGATCTGTGGAAATAGACATTCTAGTTATTTCTCATTCCTGTCAGCGTGCAAATATTCTCTTATATGCTGTCGTATACCTGTCACCGATGTACTCAGGTGAGTACAAGAGCGTATTTTCCGTGTGGAACACTGACACACTGATTCACGGAAAAAATGTAAAATAACACACACACATAGATCCATAGGTACATACATACATATATACATACATACACATATACATATATGTGTGTGTGTGTGTGTGCATGTGTGTGTGCATAAACCTACGTGTGAGTTCATTGCGTCCAAGTAATTACACAAAAGACAAGTAAACAAACACATTTGCATGTGTCCATACACACCACAAATACACTAACAGAGATATGTGCGTGCACACACACACATTCACATCTCTACGGGAAATAAGAGTATTCGGATTCATTCGATGTATATATGAGGTGATAAGTTGAGAAAGGGAGAAAGGAATTTATTGTTTCCGTAAGTTATTAAACGAAAGAGTTTGTCTGCAGACACACAGCAGGTGTTGTGTGCTATTAAGCACAGTGAAATGGCCACTCTGTTTAAAGCGACGAAACCAATTATTGCAACAATTGCTAGAACAAACAGAACAACATCAACGATAGCAACTATTCCAACATAGCCTGACATAACATCAGTTTGAATATTCCGTAAGTATAAACTTTATATATACACATTTACTTAAATTCTTTTGGAATCAAATCGATATTTATCCAGTCGTGATGGAGGGTGGTGGTACGTAAGAATGAGATGATTTGCTTTGCTTTTATATCAGTAACCCTGATAGATTATTTCAGAGACAGATAATTGAAGTGTTGTAAGAAATGGTGTCAAATAAAACTACATTTTCTTTATGACAGCTATGAGGAGAGTATGTAGTCGTCATTGTGCGAAGCAGCGTGGAGATCTGTCTCTATTCACTGGCGTAGTATGCGTGAACGCATGTGAAAAAATGCAGTGCTCTGAAAATTCATTATTCTAATTGATTTAATTAGCTATTAAAAACATATTTACTAGATATTATTCTTATGTTTACAAAAATAACTTAGTATATGTGCTTGTATGATATTTCAAAGGTTTTTATATATGTGTATATTCATCTGTGAAAATTCAATAAATAAATATATCTCATCAATGGGGATGTGAATAACTGAGTCTACGTGTGAAGATATGTATACATGTATATGTATGTGTATAGGTGTAAATGAATGTGGGGAATTTAAGAATTATAATCGATAAATATGACGATCGTTGTATAAGAAAATGTACTTTCTTTTTCATATTAATGACTGTATTTTACTAGGTTAGAGAAATGTAATGTTGTGACGTTCAAACCCTTTCTATCCGAGTTTAATAATATAAGTGATGTTACATACACATTAAAGAGAAACGAAATCAGCTCACATTTTCAGTTCATCAAGTCTATGGTACTTCGATATTCTTGAGAGAAACATGTAGAATGCATCAGAGTTAATTGTACTCCTTATACTTTCCACAGAGTATAGGGAGTTGTGAAAAGTCAATCGAGACTAACATTTCTACTCTCTTTAGGGCGACAGATTGCAAACTCTTTTGAACACGGAAAAAATTTCTTTATGTTATCTAGTTACTTCGTTAATGTTCTGATTTAAAATCTCAACAGGGTCGACATTACCACCCTCCCAGTGTCAATAAAATAATGTTAGTTAAATGTTAGAAATGACTATTATCTCACAGGAGAGGAGCAAGTGTTAAGATCTACTCACTACACCGTCTTATATCCGGGATTTACGTTCCGAGTTTTTGCTGAAAACCACATCACATTTACCTACAATGCTACTGGAAATGCATGAACCTCACACCATTACATTTCTTCCGTCCATAATATTTAGGAACTTCATATATGGTCAAAATCAAATGTAGAAGTTTGGAACCAGGTAACAGACCCATATCATCAGGTGCGCGTCACAAACTGCAATAATATAAATACTCAGTGAAAAACCATTGATTTTCTAAATCTTTTTTTTTTTTTAATTCTATATTGGAGCTACTTGTTTAATTACTTAATGACTTAATCTGTAATTGATTACAAAGGAATGCGCATCAGATAAACATTCCTGGTTATGTTGTCGACTATTTTTTCTGTGCTTGATTCTCACCTGGTTCAACTGAAAATATTCAAACACACTTATAAATGTACTTCTGTGTGTGTATATCGTACATCTCCATAGATATGTATAAAACACATGATCGCTACGTAAACCATTTCGCGAACTATAGATGCCCATTTAACTCGGTTCTTTATTGTCTTGTTTAGATTACAGGTGAATATCTACCTGGTTAAAATATACGATAGATACTTGAAACGCTGCTACAATACATCTAAGCTAAACTGAACAGCTAGACAAACTGAAGACATAGAATAGAGTCCCCTATTTAAAATACTTGTGCCCTGCGTTAAAAAAGTATTATTAAATTCCAAGAGTCATGTAAAAAATGGCAATTCAATTCTTTTTTAGGTTGAAATAATTTATGGTGATTTCAAAGTCTCTGCTGGTGGATGTTAGCGTCGTTGGTTACAGGTTTCCAAGGAGATAATCACTGGATGGCAGCATATATAATGATGAAATCACAAGAAGTAGCTAATGCGGTGCAGAACAAATATCTTAGAGGGGCTTCATTCTTAAAGTAATAATTTTCATTGTGTGGGATTTTTACATTTTTCGCCGACGTACAAACGGCTGAAAACAGCAGCACACATGCATGCATGCATACATACATACACACATACACGCATACATATATATATACATACATAAGTACATATATACATACACACATACATACATACATGCATACATACATGCATGCATATATGTGTATAAGTCTGTATACGTCGTTCGGACGTTGGTGAGAGAATGTCCAACCATATATATTCCGGATTTCAGTGGTCTGAGTTTAAACCCCTTCTGAAATCAACTTTGCTTTTTATTCTGTCACGGTCGATAAATAATGTGGCCGTCAAGTGCTGGTGCTGCACTTTTACCTCTCCTGTTTGCCACATCCTGAATGTTACACTGGGATACGAAGGGTTCGAAAGCGTGTCTATGTCTGCTCGACATAAGCTGCAGCATAGTACATAGTGATAAATCGTACCCGATAGCAACTGATGGTTTTATATTACATATGTATATATATATATATATATATATATATATATATATATATATTATATATATATATTGCATAATATAAAGGTTTTATGTATAGCTTATATTATTTATATACATTTTATTATATATATATATATATATATATATATATATATATATATATATATATATATATATATATATATATATATATATATATATATATATATATATATATATATATATGTATGTATATAAATAATATAAGCTGTACATAAGCTTATATACATTTATGTATATAAATAATATAAGCTGTACATAAGCTTAATGTATATAAATATATAAGCTGTACATAAAACCTTTATATATATATATATATAAAGGTTTTATGTACAGCTTATATTATTTATATACATTAAGCCGTATATTATATCCCGCAAAGGTTTCATTTACCAAATTCCATTCACAACGTAACGATCAAGCCAACTCCCAGGCTAAGTTAGAAAATATTGTCGCGGGTATTGCACAATGCGATTGAATCAAGAACTACAGGGTAGTGCAGTAAAATTTTAAATATAGTCCCATGCCTGTTCCCTTTGCAAAAGAGTACTTTCCTAGAGAGTTCCTCTTCTCAACTATTACATCAACATAGTTCATTGTGGCAAAAGTTCTTAAAATCTTTCTCTGAGACTACTTTGTGAGTGTGTGTGTGTGTGTGTGTGTGTGTGTGTCTGCGTGTGTGTCTGTGTGTCTGTCTGTTTGTATGCACGCGTACGAATGTACATGCTTCTATAAATATCCAGGTATGCATGTATATATATATGTATGCGTACGAATATATGTGTGTGCATGTGTAAATGTGTAGATGTTTTTATTATAACAATCTCGTACTCTAATCAGTGATGAGAATATTATTTGTGTAATAAGAACATTCCTTGAGTGATGAGGAGATTCCTTTAGTGACGATAGCTTTCCTTGAATGGTAAGATTATTCCTTAAGCTATAGGTACGTTTCTGGAAATTTACGGCTGAATGTATGCAGCCTACTCCAAATAGCTGTAATCCATCCTGACCAAGTTCGATAATTCACACAAGAGATTCGAACTCAGTATCACAAATAAACAGTAATAATCATAACACTAGAATAAGTACCAGGCTTAAAAAGATAGGTGATAAAAATTCTTCAAGGCGGCGATCCAGCATGGCCACAGACCGAAACAAATAAAACGAAGAAGAATTTGTGTGTAGTGAAAGAGAGGGGAGGAGGAGATGGAGAGAGGGAGAGGGAGAGAGAGAAAAAGTGAGAGAAAGGGCGAGATGGAGAGAGAGAGAGAGAAAAATTAGGTATGCCAATTTGAGATATCATTTACCATTTCAAACGTTAGGTCAAGGATACTTTGAATTAAGATCTACCGACCAGTCATTCATTTAACAAGCTTTTTCCAGTCTTGTGATAATTTTCAGTGATGGATTGGCTTGTTAAGTGTCACAAATATAGACACAGCGAAGCACTTCATGACTATACCAACAATCTAAGTCCCCACGGCCATAATGTTTGTGGAAATGCTTTGGCTGTTATTGAGTAGCTGGAATATTGGTTTCAAATTTTGGTACAAGGTAGGAAATTTCGGGGAACGGACTAAATCGATTAGATTGACCCTAGTGCTCAACTGGTACTTATTTTCTCGACCTCAAAAGGATGAAAGGTAAAGTCGACTTCGGTTGAAGTTGAACTTAGGAGGTAAAGACGGACGAATTGTCGCTAAGCATTTTGCTAACGATTCTGCCAGCTCGTCGTCTTGAGAAGCTGGAATATTGATATAATGAATGTGCCTTCACCTTATGCTTGCATATGATAGAGACAGAGAGAGGGGGAAGAGACAGACAGTAAGAAAACGAGAGAGAGAGAGCGAGAGAGAGAAATAGGGAAGAGGACAGACAGTGAGAAAATGAGAGAGAGAGAGAGAGAGAGAGAGAGAGTGTGTGTGTATCAATATAAATAACTTGAAACCAAAAAGTAATAATTCACAAACTATCCAATCTGTCTGCTCAGGAAAGAGAATCTGACCCCGGTTCCAGACTGTTCTTGTTTGACTGTGCTTGTTGCAGATCACTTCAATCCTTCACATTTTCATTAATTAGGTGCATGTAGCAAGAGCTACTGCTGCACTCAGTGTGTCCTACTGGTACACATCGTTGTTCGATGTGATAGTGATGTCGAGGCCTATTGCAACATGGACATGTTTAATGTGTTGATCGTGTATAGCTAGGCCAACATGTGCTTAGGCCGACATGTGCTTAGGCCTACATGTACCCAGGCATATATAAGCTTTTCCCTGTACACAAGGAGGCGACAAAATACAAAGCAGAGGCAAACTATACTAACACACTCACCTCGGATGAACAACTTGAAAATTGAATTACAAAAGATACTGAAGAAGAAATGAAGATAAAAATCACTTCATGCCAGTACTCTGCAAGGATTGACAGAGAAGAAGTGAGCCTAAGTAAAAGCTAACGATAGCTCAAAAGCCCAGGACTAAAAGCCGAAGCGGAAGGACTGATTCTCGCTGCACAAGATTAATGACTGACTACAACCAATTATAAAAACAAAATAATGAAAGCAGGACTCAGCACCAAATGCAGAATGTGCAACCAGCACAATGAGACGTTTGTCTACATCATCTCGGGTTGCTCAGTCCTTTGCAAATCTGAATATATACACAGACACGACAAAGTAAGCAGTTAAATCCACTGTAAACTATGCCAATAATACAACATCAAAACTGACAACAGGTGGTATAAGCATGTGCCAAGTAATGTAAAAGGCAACGATTAGGCCACAATCATCTGGGATATGCCGGTTCGAACTGGCAAAGAAATAAATGCTAGTCGCCCAAACATAATAGTCAAGGATTGTAGAAAAAACACTAGCTTACTGATAGACATTGCAATTCCTTCTGATCAAAATATTGTCAAAAAAGAAGTGGAGAAATTGCCAAAGTACAAAAACCTAGAAATTGAAGTATTCAAGATGTGGGGCATGACGGTAAAAACAATACTAATAATAATTGGAACATCAGGCATGATAAAAAGTCATATGAGCAAAAATGTATAAGCTATATCTGGATCCTCCACACAACACATTGTCAAAAAATTTCCCTGCTAGGAACAGGTCACATCCTACACAAGACACTATCAATCCAATAATACAGCCAAAACAAAACAACCCACAAATACAATACACACTCTACGCAGCATTTACCCAGTGAAATAATTTCCATCAGCAAGTCCGAAAGCCAAAGTATTACACACTCAACACACAATACAAGCAGTAACACAGCAAAAGCCAGCACCGCATCTCAAGAAAAAAAAAAGCTAACACAACACAGTACCAGGAAGAGTTCACACACTTCCAAAAGCAGAAATGAACACACAATGCTGCACACGAAGGTGTAGCGCATGATGCAGTAGAAATTTGCCTCAAACTACTCAATCTACAAATACTAAACAGTTACATGATAATAATAATTCTTTCTTTATTGGTCACAAGGGCTGTAAATATCAAGGCTAATACAAAGAGAAAGAACAGTGGGAATTTACAAAGAAACGTATGAACAATACATGCAATATCAATTTACAAAAAGAAATATTAGCAAACAAAATTTCTAATAGGGGGAAATCGCTACACTTGGACAACCAAGGAACCCCACCGATCCCGGCCCACCCTTCTCACCAGGTGCACCATGGCAAGTGCTCCTCTCTCTTCCGTATTCATCAGCCTACAAGTATCAGATTAGAGTAGACACACTCCCTCGGGTCATACACGCCTCACGCTTTCCTTTTCAAATAGAATTTTTTAAAGTCAGTGAGACTTGGCCGAAGTGGAAAGTGTTTGTCTTCAATCCTTTCAGTCTCGTTCACCACACGATCTCTTTCGCCATAGCAATCAGGAAGAGGAACATTGCATGCCCTTACCGACCAAATAACAATAATGGGTTCAAATTTGTCTAATAAAATATATTAACGCTTTTACCATTAGGGTAATCATTTAGATTTAGTTACCTTAATGAAGTTTTACATTAGCCATGATTGTTTTTATCAAAGCTTCAATCAAAGAAAGACAGTGGATTTTTTTAATCTCAATTAATTAAGTTATTCAAAAATGTGCCTACATAGACAGATATTTGAAAATGGATGCATCCATTTGTATCATTGAACGTACCTTTTTGCATGAATGAACGAACCTATTTGGATGAATGGACGTACACATTTGCGTATTTGTGGGATGCAGCAAGTAGATGTTCACAAAGAAGGGTTGTAGAAAAAGGGAAGTTCGACCTTGTTATATGACATTTTATTCATAAACGATAAATCATTTCCGATGCGTTGCTAAAAGTGAGCTTATTCTTTAATCCGGGAAAGCTTCTAGTGAATTATTTATGGGCGCTTTGAATTTCTAATGAATTATTTATAAGCTCTGTGAATTTCCCTTTTTGAACTTGTTTACTTCTCTGGTTTCCTACCTAAGAAGTCAATATAACAAATGAAAGAGGAAAACCGCGGACTTAAAAAATATGTACAGTACGTATGTTTTAAACATGAGACAAAGACTTTCATGACTCTGTCTTTGATAGCTTTATGGGCAAATTATGTACATTTGTATAAACAATATCAGAAACAAAAATTAGTCCTGAATCGACACAGTGAAACAATAGGCATAATGACCATGGCTAAAAAGATCTGACGTAAGGCAGAACAAAAGCAACAAAAAGAGTTCTCTGAGACTATGATTATTACGTTGAATTAATTTGATTCTATTGAAGCTTAAATAATGGGATGCATGTCTCCAATTCTATGCATTTATGCTTAATCAAAACGACTACCAAAATAGCTTGAATGCCTCACGTTAGTGATACTACGTTTACATATACCCTACAGAGAACATCAACACAGTGGCTCGACTTATTGTAACTAACATCCAAATCTCCTACAAACCACACCAAAGCATCAGGAGAAAGAAATAATGCGGAAAATAAATAAATCATTTCAAATAAAACCGCAACGACCCCAGTTTTAGTCTAATGTTTTACTTCATCAACCCTGGTAAAATGAAAGTAAAGTTGATCTCGCATGATTTCATCTCAGAATTTATACAGCAGGGTCAAACTCAAAGCATTTCGTCTGACTCTCTAACATTTCCACCAATCCATCCCAGTGGACATACTGGATTACCTAGTCCTAGATATACTCTCTCTCTCTCTCTCTTTCTTTCTGTCTGTCTCCCCCCTCTCCCTCTCCTCTGACCACAAGATAATATGGTCAGGCCTGGATTATCTTTGATTATAGATCTGCTCATTCGGGGTCGATTTAGGGGTAAACACCAGCAAAAGCAACAATGTTCTTCGTGGAGTAAGGAACTTTTTCATAACAAACTCTTAACCATATTTGAAATAGGAATCTCCTGTTTTTAAATCTCGAAATCTAATCATAGGAATCTCGTAATACAATCATTGTAGCTAGAATGCCATAATCACATAGGTTCGAGAAAGTGATTCTTCATAGAATTCTTCATGAATTATGGGAAGAGCGAAATCATTCAACTTTAACACAAAACAAACTTGCTCGCTACTAACCCCATCAAATAAGAATGCAAGAATTGAGTTTCCATTATAATATCTGTAGTATCTATATTGGTTTGTTACGAATATAAACGTTAGTTTATTTATAACCAGTACCTTCATATTAGATATCATTAGTAATTTGGGGGTGGTTATCGATTATTCAAAATTTATTCAACTCAGTGTCATGCAGATTATAGAAAAGCTATTTATAAACAATCATGTCTAAAAATACTCAAAATCTACCCGTTCACTCACCTTCAATATCATTCTCTTCCTCCTGCTCTCACTCTCCCTCTTTTTCGTTCTCTCTCCCACCACTCTCTCTCTCTTTCTCTGTCATTCTTTTTCTGCTTTATTTCTCTCACACCAATATACACACAATCCTACACACATTAATCTTCAAGCATAAATAGAAATACGTACAAACACATATGTGTTTGTGTGTAAGTGTATGTGCGTTTGTGTGTACGTACGTACGTACGTGTATGTGCAGATAGTTCTATGTATGTATTAAGTTGTTTTCTCTCCTGTCTGCTAGAATCCAAGCTATAATCTCGGAGATCTGAGTCTGCGACACTCCTATTACCGGGTGCAGCTATTTGCGTACTTTCATGTCACCAAATCTCTTACAGAATACAAATAATTGTTGTTTCTATTGTACATTAACTATTAAGCTTTCTGAATATTTTTATATCAAACATCTTATAATCAAAACATCTATTGATTACAGTTTTCCAACAGGGTGGTCAGATATTTCATTGCATGTCTAATAGCAAGTGCAATAGAGGGTATCTATGTGAATAGAGCAGAATAATTACAGAACGGGATGTTTTTTTTCTTGTTCGAACATACCTTTCTATCACTTTCCATACTGGTGTTTATATACTCACGAAGCACTCCCATTACATACATACAAACATATATATAAATTCATACATACATACATACACACATACATACATACATACATACATACATACATACATACATATATATATATAAAATGCTCGGGCTGCCACCAAGACTACGTGGGATCCACGGGACTATCACTCAGACGTAGATGCACACTGCATCGACAACAGATTGCATTCCCAGAATACAGAATGATACCTTTTAGTGAGCACATTGAGAAATGCGCAAAGCAACTACTACCACAATTTTTAATCTTTCCATTTTACCAATGTGCTATCGGAACACCAACACAAATTAGAAACATTCTTCATTGAAAAGTACAAGCCCAGACTTAACCATTCCAACATACTTATACAGAGAAATTCACCCCAAAGGAAAGGCAAAAAATGTTAAGCGATTATCTCCCTTACACCGGAAGAAATCACTTATTACCTCCCCTTATCTAGAACTCTTCTCAACATAAACATAACGATAACTCTTCTCAACATAAACATAACGATGTAAGAAATTTGAAAAGCTGAACGCGAAACCGGTCATTTTTTCTAAACTATGTCATTGTAAGAAAAAAATTTATAATATTCTTCAGACATATTGACTCAAATATATATTTTTTAACCTTTTAAAACAAGCCTTCTGTAGTTTTTTCACTTTTTACTATTTTCTATATATATATATATATATATACACATATATGATGATGATTACTTCATCTTGAGGGATGATAGCCGTCCCATCAACACACACACCACACCCCATCACACAGTACAGTCACTCTGTTGATGAGCCCTTAGATGACTTATATGACCAGCTGCTGACAGGGTTTAAAACACAAGTGACAGATATTATTCAAGTTTCTTCTATGTATTTTCTCTATGGAATCTGATTTTGAAATAATGTTTTTGTGAACTAGCATGTGTCTTTTAAGTCCAGATAATTGTCTTACAAGTTTTTGACATATGACATAAGTCGTAAGAGGTATTTGGTGTCCAAGATCATTAGCTATCTGGGCATTACGATTTTCATGTGACTTCATGTGTTTCACGTATCCTGCTTTTGAGAACAGAACACGATCACATATAATACATACCTAATGTTCACTGCTGATTACAGTTCTAATTGTTTCTTTACGACAGGTATTTTAAAGTTCAGAGTGCTGAATCATCTTTTCCTCCCAGGCATTGCAACCAGTCCTAACAGCACCTCTCCACTTATTCCGATCCAGAACATCAAGTTTCCCAGTCACTTTTGTTCATATCTAGTTTCTTCAGGTTTCCCTTCACACAGTCTTTGTACCTTTTCCTCAGATTATGTTGTGGTCGCTTACCAGAGTTGAGCTCACCATAAAAAAGACGCTTTGGCAAACGCTCGTCTTTCATTCTAATAACATGTCCAATCCATTTATTTTGAGCCAAGATAACATGTTCAATTGAGCTGCAACATGCCATGCGCAAAAACTCTGTATCTCGTATGAAACAGTCCCACTTGACTCCTAAGATACGTCTGAGGCACTTTTGATGAAATCTCTCCAGAATTTTTATGTGACGCTTGTAAGTGGTCCATGTCTCACTTGAATAAAGAAGTGCAGACAATACATACGCTTTATACACACTTATTTTTGTCTGCAGGGAAATACCTCTATCCGCCCCTATTCGCTTTTCGAGCTTTCCAAATGCAATACTTCTCTTCCTTATTCAATAGTATATCTCTGCATCAAGACTACCATCTCTTGACAGTGTGCTTCCTAGTTAAACAAAGGTTTCAACGATTTCTAACCTTGTTCCATTCACAAAAATGTTTGGTTCAAGATGTTTGTCCTGGCACGGGAGTAAACATCACTTTGGTTTTCTCCAAACTAATTGTGAGTCCGAAATGTACCTGAACTTTCATGGTTCTGTGTGGTTCCTTAAAAATGCTCACAAAACTGTCTATAGTGCCTCCCTGTTTACCGTGTGAAATAACTTAGTTAAATCTATGAAGACCTGGTATAGTGACATCTGTTCCTCTAAGTATTTCTCTTGAACCTGCCTCACAGAAAATATTATGTCCATTGTTCCTCGCTCAGGTCTGAAATCACTCTTCTTCAGGAATCACATGTGGACATATATTCTCAACAAGACTATCTAACATAATCCTTGAAAGTGTCTTCCCGGTATGTGCCAAAAGAATTATCCCTCTAGAATTACCACACACTGCTTTCGGGCCCTTACCCTTGTATACAGAGATTAGAATGCCATTTACCCATTTTTGTGGCACATAAAACTCATTCCAAAATCGAGTTATCAGGTTTTGAATTTCAGATGAAATATAATCACCACCTGCTTTCAGAATTTCAACTGGACTACCATCCAATCCAGGAGCTTTACCTGATCTCAGTTTACATAATGTCAGATTTACTTCTTCAGTGGAAGGTATATCATCCATCTATTGCACTATCTCTCTTTGCGGAATGTTGTTTATGATATCCATGTTCACTATATACAGATTGTGGAAAAGATCTGCAAAGTGTTCTCTCCATCTATTCATTATCCCAGGAGGATTTTAATAAACTCATTTCCATATTTCGACTTCAAGGGAACATATGATGATGAAGATTGCGGTCCAAAAGCTTGCCACAATAAACTATAGAAACTTTTATTGCCTTTCCTGTCATAGGCTGTCTGTACGTCGCCAGACAAATTTCTCCAAGTGTCTCTACACCTCCTGAGTTCTTTTTGTAAGTCTGCTTTCTGAGACTTGTAGAACTTTTTTTTATTTGCACTTTGTTCTTAACGTTTGGGTCAGGAATCTTTTCATGAGTGGACCTATTTGTTGCTAAATGCTCATTTATCACTGTACCATTGGAATCAAACCAATCTCGGTGTTGTCTCCTCTTAAAACCTAACACCTCTGAATCTTCATTGCTGCATCTCTTCCGAAACAACTGCAAACCTTGCGGTTGTTTTAGCTGCTCTACATCAATTTTCTTTGATACTCGTACCCCTGCACAATGAATCTTCTTACGGACCCTGAACATGAACTTCGTCCTAACCATTTTGTGATCAGTATCACAATCAGCACCTCGCAATACTATGCTTTCCGAGTTAATACAAAGTCAATCATGTGACCTTGCTTTGATTTTGGGTGTATACAGGTAACTTATGTTTCATCTTATGATAGAAGAAAGTATTCCCAACAATCAACCTTAGCTCAGAGCACACTTGTAGCAGATGCAGCCTATTGTTGTTCACCTTTCCTATTCCATAACGCCCGAGTGCATTCCAAGCACCATAGTTTCTACCAACATGAGCTTTAAAGTCACCAAGCACAACCAACTTCTCGTTCAAAGGGACTGATAGAATACTTCTAAGCTCCTCATAAAATGCATGGATATTTTCCTCACTTGTTGAAAGTGTAGGAGCATAGAGAAAAAATTTACAAAACGTCCACAAGAAAGAGAGATCCGGTGTTTCATTATGCGTGTATTTACGTTTTGTGGTTCTTCTAGGTCTTTTAGCAAATCACTTCTAATTGCAAACCCAACACCACTTTCCCTTTTTCTCCCTTCGGCTTCCCAACCCATAATAATGTGAAAGCTGCCGCTCTTTCGACAATATTGTCTTCATCTGAAAATCTTGTTTCAGAAAGAGCTGCAATATCAACATTAAAACGCCTTAGCTCCTTAGTTACTAGAGCTGTTCTTCTTTCAGGCCTATTTGCTCGATCTAAAAGAGTTCCCACATTCCAACAGGTCAGGTTAAGAGCAACCTTAATCCTTGCATACTTTTTATCATTGTGTATATCAATTCTTTGCTCATTCCTGCTAAATTGAACCACCGTTAGCCGCAGTAAACTAACCAGCAGAGAGACGACAGACAACTTTTAGTGCGACTTTTCTAGCACCTTCTCAATAGATCCAGGTGAGCAGAGTTCTCCTTAAAAGAGCTGCTCAGACACAGGATTCTCCACCGAAAACAGTTCCTGTCCATGAAAACATGTTAGCGATGTTAAAATAAGAACCCTGCCGCCTTATGTGCAGATTTGTAACTGTATACTTCCAACCGATAAAGTCTGCATACGTCGCACGCTTCTATCGCCATAGGATACCCACTAGCTTTCTACTATTCACCTCCTCTCACTCTACTTTCGTCCTCCATTTTTTCTTCTCTCTCCCCTCCGCTTGTTCTCTCTTCCTCGTTTGCTCGCCTCTCTTGGTATTACACTTCTCTTCAATCATATCCCATTATCATTTTACTCACTCCTTTCTGCATTCACAAACCAAATGCACGCAAAGACACTTTCCACGAGAGAGATACGTGATACAGTCAAGATATCAAGAAATTGGAAAAGTGCCGAGATGCAATTATTTCTACGGGTGTGGATCATTACAAAAAAGGACTCACCAATAATCTTATTGCCGTAGCTTTGAAGAGCAGATCAAATAGAACGGGAGATGATGTGCTAGCCTGTTCTTATGCACAAGTAAACTGCACTTGGATATGTTGAACACCATCATTAAAATTGTTGAAGCGCCTAGTGAAACACCCGACAAAGAAGACAAAACCACTATCAAACATTTAAACAACCAGCTCTTCAGTGTGTTGCAGATAAACTGAGACCAATTTTAAGCAATTGAATAAGTGGGTTTAACATATCATTTTTTTTTTGACAAAACCTTGTTTGCTTGAAAATCTAATCATCGTATTTATTTTTCGGGTAAATAGCAAACTGATTCGACAACAGAAAGTCATGGAACAACAGAATCGTTTCACCATTGTAAACAAAAAAATTGTTAAGCTGATGAAACTTCCAGAAGCAGCATATTATCGTGTGTGGAAACAATTTAAAGAAGAGGTTATGATTAATAGAAAACAACACAAGACTAGAAGTGATTACAAATGCAATCCAAAGATTCTCGCTGGCCACAAACGCTCGATTGAAGTCAACCCCATCTACATCCATGACAACTCTTGGAAAGAAAAGTAATGTATCCTTTCCACGGTAGTCCAGGGCTGTGAACAGGAACCTTGGCATCACTAGCTATGTTCGACGACGCTGTCGCTTCCTAACAGCCAAGACCAAAGCAGTCAGAGCCGAGAGGTGCCCAAAGTTTCTGTCATTCATCAAACATTAAGTTGCAGGAAAAACATCCGTGTTTGTGTATGAGAAGAAGTTCACTGTGGATGCTGAGCTGAATCGCAGAAATTCTCGAGTGATTGCATACAAACCTTCTGACTTCTCCGTTGTTTGAGACAAAGACTCCTGCCTCTGTGATGGTATTTGGAGCCGTGGTAAGTGATAGAAGTGTCATGGACACACACTTCATTGAGTTTGGCTTGAAGATTGGCACAAAGAAGTATTTGGACATCCATCCTGCAGAACTTTCTGTTACCTTGGATTGAGCAGAAGTTTGGGCTTGACAATGTGGTGCTTATCCAGAATTCTGCATCATGCCATCGGTCAAAAGCAACACAGGCCTTCCTTGGTGAGAAGGTGCTATTTTTTCTAAGGGCCAACGTCTGGTCCAGGAATAGCCCAGATCTCAAACCTCTTTATTACGTTCTATGGGTCGTAATTCAAGCAAGGACCAATGTTTTACCACACTCGAATATCAGCAGTTTGAAAACCTGCATCGTGCGTCAGACATGCAAAATCAAAAAGGCGTTGGAGTGGCTTTGTGGTAAGTAGCTTGCTTACTAACCACATGGTTCAGGGTTGAGTCCCACTACGTGGCACCTTGGGCAAGTGTCTTCTACAACGCTTCAAGAGGAAACAACTGGGGCTTACCCTAATTACCTGTATAATATATATATATATATATATGAACAGATAGACATACATACATACATACATATACATATACATACATGCATGCATACATACATACATACAGACAGACAGAAAGACTGACAGATAGACAGACAGATAGATAGATAGATAGATAGATAGATAGATAGATAGATAGATAGATAGATAGATAGATAGATAGATAGATAGATAGATAGATATATTAGAAGCGGGCTTCAAGCAATTTCTAAAGAACGAAATTTTAGTCATGGCACTTGATATTGTTCAATTCGGTTCCCAATTTACAGAATGACTTCCAGGCTGTCAATATAATGCTCAACAGGTTGTTTAGTCTAGTTATTTGATTTCATAAATTTGATTTAGCTAAAGAAACCATGATTTTCTTTCATCGTTGAAAAGAACACTTTTCGTATATTGTGAATATTAAAAGACTCCGCCGGTTACGACGACGAGGGTCCCAGCTGATACGATCAACGGAACAGCTTGCTCGTGAAATTAACGTGCAAATGGCTGAGCATTCCACAGACACGTGTACCCTTAACGTAGTTCTCGGGGATAATCAGCGTGACACAGAGAGTGACAAGGCTGACCCTTTGAAATACAAGTACAACTCATTTTTGCCAGCTGAGTGGACTGGAGCAACGTGAAATAAAGTGTCTTGCTCAAGGACACAACGCGTCGCCGGGAATCGTACTCACAACCTTACGATCATGAGCCGAATGCCCTAACCACTAAGCCACGCGCCCTCACTTGTGAATATTAGGAATATTCTAAAATGTCATGTGCCTCAAAATGGCTTCCTTAAAAAATCTGTTCTCACTTCTGGATTTATGACCGAAAATGGATAACCGAAAAACATCGTAATGCACAGGAGGACATAGATACTGCTAGTGGCATTTTATAATGACCGTACGCAGAAGCAGATTCAAATGATTATATATTTACACAACAGCATGTAGTATTACAATCAATTATATTCAATAATAATAAATAATTAGATGGAGAAACGTTAGTGAACGTGCCTTACCATAAGCAATGTCTAAGAGTGAAACTAGCTTCCATTTCAAGTCTAATGCTTAATAATGAACATTAATCTCCTTATATAAGAATGAGCGTAGCGTTTTTACATATTTGTATATATATATATATATATATATATATATATATATATATATATATATACATATGTATGTATGTATGTATGTATGTATATATGTATGTATGTATGTATGTCTGTGTGTGTATATATAGTTGTCCAGAATCACGCCAGACGCGGAGGAGTAGAGAAAATAGTAATTCAGTGAAGGAGAATTAGTGAGAGTAATAGCCCTGACTGAGAGGGAATGAGAGAAAGTAATAGTAATGAGAGAAAGGAGGGGGTGATAGATGAATAAAGAAGAAAGGGGTGAAAAAAATCAGCGTTTCAACTTAGTACGAGTATATGTGTGTATGTGTGTGTGTGTGTGTGTGTGTGTGTGTGTGTGTGTGTTCAAGGGAAGTATTTGAATGTTTGTATATGTGATTATTATATACTTTATTTATATATAAAGTACTACAATTAGCCGTCAGTATTGACGGCACGTGGTCAGCTAGTGACATTGTAATAAAAGACAGTTGTCGTTTACAGTATAATTGCATTACTAGTAAATTAGGAAGTAATAATGCTAAGTAATTTATCAATGTCATAATTATTCTACTAATTATTTAACAAATAAAGATTCAAGAAATAAAAATTCTAGTCATTTTAAATAATTAATCTGGTGATCTCTGTAATGTAAGATAAATTTCACGATATTAGATTTTCAAGTCTTTAGTGCAGTATCATAAATACCCTGCCTTAGCTAAAGAGGGGATTGTCTTTTCAGTTGTGTTTGTTTGTTTGTTTGTTTGTCCGTGGACAAAATATCTCAAGAACTGCTGGATGGATTCCAACGAAACTTTCAGGGATGTTTGGCTTCGTAATTGGCACAAACTGACGACATTCGGGAATCAGTCCGGTACCAGACAAGCATTCTGGATTACTTTTCCTGTTTTTTTTTGTTTTTTTTACTTAATTGTTGAGAACGGTCGGGTTCATTTTTAGTATTCTCGTTTGTGAGAGCAGTCCAGTTTATTTCAGATATTCCCATTTTAAAACTCACCTCTATCTAATCATTGCGAGGACGTTGGTGCTGCTTTGGGGAAGGTTTGCGCTCTCTGAGTGCTCTTGTTAGTATTATTATTATTAAGGGCTGGGAGCTGGCAGAATCGTTAGCACGCCGGGCGAAATACTTAGCAGTATTTCGTCTGCCGTTACGTTCTGAATTCAAATTCCGCCGAGGTGGACTTTGCCTTTCATCATTTTGGGAACGATAAATTAGATACCAGTTACGCACTGGGGTCAATGTAATCGGGTTAATCCGTTTGTCTGTCCTTGTTTGTACCCTCTGTATGTAGCCTCTTTTGGGTAGCAAAAAAATAGGTATTTCTCACGTCGCTACGTTCTCAGTTCAAATTCCACGAGGTCGAATTTGCCTTTCATCGTTATGGGGTCGATAAAGCAAATATCAGTGAAAAACTGGAGTCGATGTAATCTCCTCCCCCAAAATAGCTGCCTTAGTGGCAAAATTTGAAAATATTATTATCATCATCATTATTATTATTATTATTATTATTATTATTATTATTATTGTTGTTGTTGTTGTTGTTGTTGTTGTTGTTGTTGTTGTTGTTGTTGTTGTTGTTGTTGTTGAAATTATTATTATTATTATTATTATTGAGAGAGAGAGGGCAGTGCATGCCATCAAAGTGACACTGGGGTAAAATATACGAAGCCCAGTGTACCCATCATGATTACTCGTCTGATAAGGGTACACTGGGCACATACATCGCAACCATATGTGCGCGACATAGTGATCTCATATCAAGATAAACAGCATGACATTGCAGGTAGGACCCAGTTAAAATTTTCTTCGGGCCAAGTAGCCCACCCCGCTCCAAAGGTCCCTGAATAAGGGTTAAAGGCTTTGAACAAAACACCCATGTTTCCAAAGGTGAATTATCCAAACCCTAAAGAATTCTTCTCAACACATGGCTATGATGCTTCACCACTACTGCTCGTGATCAGAGATGCACATATCAACAGCCAAAGGATACGTCCGTCCGTCTTGGTTTGAATTATGTAGCAGCTGGTAGATTCATGTTGTTTGCTGCCAGTGTGTTTGTTGGACTGCTATGAGTGGTGGTGGATGGCTGTTTTGGTACCGGCCGATCATTGACCTTGCACATACACACACACACACACACACACACATACACACACACGCATACACACACACACACATACACACTCACACACACATGTAAAAGTTCAAATAAAGGTTACAAACCTCATTAAAGGATATTAAAATCCATTTAAATTACTGGTTAGTTACCTATTCAAAAAGTGTTGATTATTACTATTATTATTCGACTGTAAGGTAACTAGATAAACCGTGGTTTATATATATTTAAAGATGAGAAAATATGTATCAATTAAAAAGTTAGACAACATCTCTGACAGCTGTTTCGATTCCAGACGTTTTAGAAATTAATTACCAAAATTAAAACCATTTAAAAGTCGAATATTGTCAGAGTTGGCTAAAGATATACAATTATGTATTCAAGTCCTGTATATTGAGTATGCGCCTCCAATCAGTTAAATGATAAAATATGTGTATAAAGAACATGGTATAAACCATACAAGGGGTAGAAAGGTAGTATATTTACTGGAGTTATAATAAAAATGAGAATAGAGATCAATTTACACTCTACTTATGTATAGCATTAGTAGTGGAGCATTTTATATTCTAATATATGTCAATTATACTCATATACCTACTTTTGCATTTTCTTTTCTCAAAACACACACACACACACACATATATATATATATGCATATATACATACATATATATATATATATATTTATACATATATATTTATAGATTTATACATATTGCAGCTGTGTCGGCTAGTGTATTTGAAAGACGATTACACACACACACACACACACCCATACTCTCTCACACCCATGCACATTCTCAGTTGAACACAATTATTTATATTTATATGTCTGTCTATTATGTCTACCTCTTCTTATATGTAAGACTGACTTTGCAAATTGAAATATTAACGATAGGGTGTGGTAGCTTTAAAAATTACACGCGTGGGCCATAAATATATGTGTCACGTGTACATATATATGCTTGTTTGAGTATTTGTATGAATATGTATGTTTTTGGAAGTGTTTCTATATGTTCGTGCGTCTGGGTCATTTACAGGTAACCTTTGTAGTAAATTTATTTTGCTCATTGAAATGCTTCCTGCCTAATCAACACGATGCCGGAAAATACATCTAATATTACATTTTTACCGTTTAGCCTTTGCTAAAGGACTAAGCGCTCAGTTAAGTGGAAACCGTGTTGTTAGTGTGAAGGATTGTGGTGCTTTACGTGTCTACACCACGTCCAGTGCTGTGTCTTTAATCAGAAATATAGATACATCAAGAACCTCTGTGTTGCCACTCAGCCTGCGAAAAATGGAAGTCAAACGTCTTTCAAGTTACTATCTACAGACTTGAAGATGTAAAGAAACATTGAATAATGAAATATAGTTTTATATTCTGTGTGAATTTTAAAAAAAAGTGGCTTTTATGTCCAGATTGATTTTCATCATGGATCAATTCAACCGGAGCTGATCTGAAACAAAAAGGAGAAACAACAAACGTTTCCCTCTTGGCAGCAACAATGACGATGAACCACCCCCCATCTTCCGCGTCCCTTATTACCGTCATCGTCAACAGCAGCAACACCGTCATCACCACTATCACCGTCGTCATCATCAGTAATACTACAATCAATAGTAGCTGCCCCACCATCACCATCATCATCCTCATTAGCAGCAACATGGCCATTATCATCACTACCAACAACATCAACAATAGTTCAACACAACAACTGAATATTGACACCCGAGAAAGTGATAAAATAATTAACTTTAAGTGACTTAAAGAGAACAGTATAACAGTTATATATATATATATATATATATATATATAATATATATATATATATATATAAAATTAGAAAAAAAAATGACCTTTTATCTATTCAAAATGAACAATTAAATTACACCATCTAGAAAATTACATATAATAGAAATATTAAAATTAAAATAACAATAAAATGTCAATGATTAAGTAAATTGCAAAGAAATAATAATAATAACGTACGAAACACGTGTCGTTATTCTACAAATTTCATTCGTTTTTATTATTATAAATATAATGTGGTAGGTTTACAGCTTGCCAGCAGAATTGGATTTCTTACATTAGCACAAATCACATGCATGTATGTATGCATGTGTGTATGTATGTATGTGTACATCTGTGTGTAAGTGTGTAACCTCATAGTTCTATGTTAAGCCCTACAGCGTGGCACTTCGGGCAAGTGTCTTCAACTATAGCCCCAATATATAGAGTATACTGTTCTATGCAAGTAAGATCAACATAAAAACTACTCAATCTAGGCGCAGAAGTGACTGTGTGGTAAGTAGCTTCTTTACCAGCCACATGGTTCCGGGTTCAGTCCCACTGCGTGGCACCTTGGGCAAGTGTCTTCTACTATAGCCTCGGGCCGACCAAAGCCTTGTGAGTGGATTTGGTACACGGAAACTGAAAAGAACCCCGTCGTATATATGTATATATGCGTGTGTGTGTTTGTGTGTCTGTGTTTATCCCCCTAGCATTGCTTGACAACCGATGCTGGTGTGTTTATGTCCCCGTTACTTAGCGGTTCGGCAAAAGAGACCGATAGAATAAGTACTGGGATTACAAAAGAATAAGTCCCGGGGTCGAGTTGCTCGATTAAAGGCGGTGCTCCAGCATGGCCGCAGTCAAATGACTGAAACTAGTAAAAGAGTAAAAAGAGTAATCTGGTAAGAAATTGTTTAATAAATAATACTGTATATATTTTTATGAATAACTAATAGTTTCATGTGACGAGTGTCGAGTGTTATGAATGCTGAGAAAGTAGAGATAACGGAAATCCAGGTGAATACCTACATCAGCACTCCAAGCGATAAATCAAACAAAATGTCAAAGGTGCAAAATTATTCATTTAATCAGGATGATATTCTATACAAACGCTAAATACAAGGGAATCTATCAATTAACAAATTGGTGCAATTATCACAGAGTTTGATAACAAATTACGAACGAATGAAGATGATAGCATTACATAACTTTCTTACAGTTTATCAGTATTTGAAAGGTCTGACGAGATTGGTAGTGATAACTTCATTAACTAATTAACGTATAGAGGTACATAAGTTTATATTTATACACACCAATGTACTAACTGATGATATAGTACTACGATCGCGAACTTTAATGGAGAGATCAAGTACTATTATCTTTATTCCTTTACTATATATATATATACATATATATAAATACATATACAACATGTGGTATAATTTTAAACAGAGATTTTTAGTTATTTCTCCGCGGACTGAAAAAATTATGAACAATCTTAATTGATTTTCGAACCTCATTAGGTTCTCATCAGTTGCGTCTACATCATTCTGAAAGTCTCGAGAGAAAAAAGCAGCCGATCTGTATATATACTCAACAAATGCAGCAGTTAGTTTATCAAGGAATCCCTAATTTGCATAGTGAAAGTGTTTAACACTCTATAAATACCAGCGGCCTGTCAACGGGGATCTTAGTCCACACAGTATCAAGGTATGATATAATAAATATGTAACATATGGTATGATTATAAACAGAGCAAATTTTAGCTATTTCTCTGCAGACATGTATATTCTTTTACTTTGTTTCTGTCATTTGACTGGGGCCATGCTGGGGCACCGCCTACAAATGTTTTAGTCAAACAAATCGACCCCAGGTCTAATTTCTTAAGCCTAGTACTTATTCTATCGGTCTCTATTACCGAACTGCTACTCGCGGGTACGTAAACACACCAACACCAGTTGTCAAGCGGTAGGTGGAGGGCAAACAAATACAAAAAGACACACACACACACACACACACACACACACACATATATATATATATATATATATATATATATATATATATATATATATATATATATATATATATGTACGACGGGCTTCCGTTTACCAAATTCACTCACAAATATTTGGTCTGACTGAGGCTATAGTAGATGACACATGCTCAAATTGTCACGCAGTAGAACTGAGTCCAGAAGTATGTGGTTAGGAAGCAAACTTCTTACCACGCAGCCACACACACACACACACACACACACACACACACACATATATATATATATATATATATATATACAAAACAAGTTCAAAATAATAATCATTACATATTTTTCCTTTACTGGGGCAAATTTGGCTTCTTGCAGCTGTTCCCAGTCGTCATTATAGGTATATGACTGATAAGTTTACTCAAACGCTCTATTGATCAGTTGAGAAAAATAGAACGACCTAAAAAAATTAATGCCACTTTCTGGATAACCAGAAATGGCTCTGACAGAAGTAGCATTAAATGACTACTGGAAACAGCTGTAAGCCAAAGTCGTTCCAATAAAGGAAAAATATGTAATGACCATTATTTCTAACTTTTTTTTTATATCTCAGTCTGCGTAAAAACAAGTTTGTTTGGATCCTAACCACGGATGTACAATATAGAATTGTGACGGAACATCATCTTGGACCATGCCATTAGAATACTTGGCGTTCTTCACATCTAAATAATCTAAATGACATTGTTAGCTTGATGTGCCAACAGAGGGGTTATGAAGTATATTGTCTGGATTAATAAGCCCTCACTATTAGCTGTGTGTGTGTGTGCATCTCTATGTGTATGTATATAATTTCACATGCATATGCATCAATAATTCCAATGTTCCTTTACTGATTAACGAACGTGTTCCGTTGGAAACGGCTCGTTTCCTATCTCGTTATCCCACTCTCTTACCTCCCATTTTACGCATAAACCACTGTGGCAATAGTTCTTCTGTTAACTGCCGCGAGCATCTCGCCTGACAGTCAGGTTTGGCATGTTTCGACAGCAGAACAGGATTACCTTTAAAACGTGCCATCATTAGAGTAATGCAAATTCTCTAATCTTTCGACGCTATTTTTCTAACTTCATTTAAGTTAATCTTTATATCCGACTTTATGTGGATGCCTTGTTAGAAGGCTGAATACTGTTGTATTTGCCTTGAGAAGTGCTCTCATATAGACGCATGGTGCATAAAAACACAAGCATATATCATGGCGGATGAGAATCGTTTGGTATGGGTGCTGGAAGTACCAGAACATGTGATTTCAGTATACTCAACTTCTTCAGTGGCGAAAGCCCAGGGACCACATACCAACCAAATGTCGCTGCTTTTTCTACACCATCAACTGTTCCAGCGTTCTCTTTACTGTTAGCTTTTCATGCAGCAGGCCTGAGTGTTTCCGCAAGTCTTAAACAGAATTTAAGTGCTGCCTTTAAAATAACAAATTCCATACACATACATATATACATTCAAATATGTCTGCTTTATGTCAAGATATAATATGTATGTGTATATATATATACGGAATGCGTAAGAAATTTGAGGACATACCTTTTTTAGGTCATTGATGCACTTTTTGCTAACTCTGTATAATCTTTGTTTCAGAAAATAATAATGCCAGACCTTCAGCTTACTCAAGAAATGAAGAGGCATACTGTTATTGTGGTTATAAAGGCTGGGCACAGTGATTTAGAATTATGTAGGTTTTTAAAGTTGCCAGACCTTTCGTCAGCAAATTTTGTAAGGAATTAGAGACTGAAGATGGAAACGTATCACCAGTATCAAAGCGTAAAAAGCATTCTAAACCCTCTGAAACCATCAGAACACTTGCATTTATTGAGCAAGTTCAACAGACCATTGATTACAATGCCAGAAAGACCATGAGGTCAATTGCAAAAGATCTCAATGTGTCAGAAGGAACAGTCAGAAATGTTGTTCATGAAGACATCAGATATAAGTCTTATATGATAACTTCATCCATGATCAAAAAGTTGACGGAAGAAATGACAGATGGTTATGTGCAGACCCTTCTCAACTTCCAAGTGTTATACATAAAAAAGTTCCTGCAACTATCATCGTTTTAGGGGTTGTCAGCAATGAAGGACATGTGACGCCTCTTAACTTCTTTCCACAAGGCCTTAGAGTTAACTCTGCCGTCTATACAGACAGTGTATGCAATGGAATGCCATATGTGTTTCAGTATAACACTGCACTATCACATATGGCTCTAGTAACACACCAATGGATGGCTGAAAATGTTCGTGATCACATAACCCCTAACATTTGATCTCCTAATTCCCCAGATCTCAATTCATTTGACTATTACATGTGGAGGATTGTTGAGAGAGAGAGAGAGAGAGAGAGAGAGAGAGGTCAATGACCACGCCCATAACACCAAAGATGCTTTGAAAGCTGTCATAGTCATTACGTTCTGAGTTCAAATTCCGCCGAGTTCGACTTTACTTTCTTCCTTTCGGGGTCGATAAAATAAGTACCAGTTGTGTGCTGGGATTGATCTAATCGACTGTCCCCTCCTCCCCGCAAAATTTCGGGCCTTGTGTCTAGTGTAGAAAAGAAACCTGTCATAGTCAGAGTAATGTCCAGAATAAACCAGGACCACTTGATTTGAGCATGTAGATAATTTAGATCTCATATAGAAGCAGTTGTTGAAGCTGAAGGTGACTTTATTGAACAACATTATAGAAATGAAGGCTTATTTTTATCCTCATGGCATTTTTGATAAGGTTATTATCTGTTATTATATATCTGTTTTTTTTTATCAACATAAATCTGTCCTCAAATATCTTGCGCACCCTGTGTTTATGAGTAAAAATTAAACATTAAACCGAAGGTTTACTCAATACCTTTTTTAGTAGAGTATATATTCACTAAATTATAAGTAAAATGTTGATAAAAACTTTCAAGTTTTGACTCGCTCACCTTCATCAGACTAAACATATATGCGCGCGCGTATGTTTGTTGTGTCTATGTATGTATATATATATATATATATATATATATATATATATGTATATACGCTTGTATGTCTGTATCTATGTATGCTTGAATGTATAATATGCGCGTCTAATTATGTATGAAATGTAGAAAACAGATTCAGTCAATGAGAGAATAGACCGATCACGTTGAGCGGTCATGATGTCTGACCAGTGATATAGGGATTCGGTTTCGAATCCCTGCTTCAAAATGTAGGCACTATATATTAAATGAATGCGACTTTGTGGAAGAGAGACTGTTCAGAAAACATGTTAAAATGGCTGGCAGGCGGTACTGGGGTTACTGGGTTGTAGTGTCTGGCTGACGCGCTATGCCGCTGTTACACTGCTGGTTGCAAGGTCGCCTTGACTTCATAAGTGTCTAGCAACTACAAAGCTTCATCACTGAGCTGGTGTCGAGTCAGACTTTTAGTCATTGACAGACTACAGGCTACAAGAACTGCTAGATATGTCACTGCTGAAGGCGATTCAATATGTCAATCCATATAGAACGTATCAGTTGTTCTTTGGTTGGGAATTCAAGTAAATTGATTCAACAATCGACTAAAATAATCAAGAGATGCATGTTCGAATCAGCATAAAATATACTTGAAGATATTAAGGGGAGATTCAATATATGTGTGCGTATATGTAACCTGTGCATGCATGTGTGTCTGTATACATGTCTATATATGCAGAGGTACTACTCGCCGATGTCAACTTTGCCTTTCATCCGTCAGGGGTCGAAAAAATAAGTACCAATCAAGCACTGGGATCGGTGTAATGGACTAGCACCCTTCCCCATAATCTGAGGCCATGTACCTGTAATAGAAAGGATTGTTGTTGTTTCTATAGTCACTATGTAGAGATCTGCCAGAATCGTTAACATGCTAAAGGCGGAGAGCTGGCAGAAACGTTAGTACACCGGGCGAAATGCTTAGCGGTATTTCGTCTGCCACTACGTTCTGAGTTCAAATTCCGCCGAGGTCGACTTTACCTTTCATCCTTTCGGGGTCGATTAACTAAGTACCAGTTACGCACTGGGGTCGATATAATCGACTTAATCCATTTGTCTGTCCTTGTTTGTCCTCTCTGTGTTTAGCCCCTTGAGGGTAGTAAAGAAATAGGTATTTCTTCTGTTTTTATGTTCTGAGTTTAAATTCCCCCGAGGTCAACTTTGCTTTTCATCCTTTCGGGGTCGATACATTAAGTACCAGTTGCGTACTTGGGTCGATCTAATCGAATGGCCCCTCCCCAAACATTTCGGGCCTTGTGCTTAGAGTAGAAAAGAATCGTTAACATACTGGAAAAAATACTCAGTGGCATTTCTTCTGGATTTATGTTCTGAGTTCAAATTCTGCTGAGGTCAACTTTGCCTTTCACCTAATGTAATCCTGAATTTATTCTTAATGTTTTGAAAGTTATCTCCTTTCCTCAGCCAAAACTCTAATAATTGCCTTCCTCTAAGAAGAAAAATTTAATGAATTTAGCATATAATGCATACGGCATTCAGTTCACTCCCGATTTTGCTTCTCAAAATTCATACTACTGGTATCTTTGAGTTATTTTCTTTTAGTCTTCTTTCAGCTAGAATTTGAATCACATACACGCGGCCACCACACACACACACATATAAACGTTCTAGTATGGATTTCATCATTAAACATTAATGTTAAAATAATAAATTTTTAACGGTTTTCTGTTAAATTTGAAATGCAGCATCGTAGAATAAGAGAATAAGAATGATAGATCTATTGGGTTTGAATTCATTTAAATGAGACCTTAAAGAGAAATAAATCGTGGCAAAATGTAATTAAGAATCGTTATCGGTAGACTGGAAATATACAGATTACCTCAATTTACCAGACACATTAGCTTATGTTTTCAAAATCTGTTTCTGCCCATATGAATATCTATGGACAAGTTAAATTTAACGATTTATGGTTCCACCTTGTTTTTAAACTTACAGCGAGCAATTGAAACAACAAGTAAGCCTCTTCATGATGGCTGAATCTGCAAGAAACAGAAGCCAAATGACCTCCAGTCAACACTATTGTCTTAATGAAAGGTGTAGAGACATAATAAGCATTATAGTACTCGTTACAAGATAGATAAAATAAGAAAGTACCACCGTTAGATCGCATTTGATTACGTCTACCCCATCAGGAATGCCAAGGGCTAAAATAACAACAACAATAGCAACAATAACAACTGTAATTTAAGCTCAAGGTCAACAATTTTGAGGACCTAGTTGATACCATCGACTTAAGTAAATGCTTAGCACTTTTATTTTATCAAGCCTGAAGAGATGAATGTCAAATTTCATCATGCAAGAATTGAACTCGACGTATAGAATCGGGAGAAATGCTGCAAAGCATTAGTAGCAACTTACAACAACGCTTTTCTAATGCGGTTACAATGTTTCTTACCTTTATTGCATACGGTCAACAGACAAATGAAATAAACTATCTGTTACTTCCTTATCAATTCATTAATCTACATTAATATAAATGGCAGTAGCGGTTGTGCAAATGGTTAATTTAAAAGTTCGTTTGTAGTATAAAAACATAAAATTCATTGACCTTATTATATTCAGTAGTAATTGTTTCTTTTATGATAAGATACAAGATGGACGAAAATACACGCTCTCTGAACAGAGTCTGTAATCTAGCTTCGATTCCATGAGGAAAAAAATTCACTTCCATTATTACGTAGTTAACAGTCTGAAGAACAGCTAAAAGATTGCACGATCTTTTGTATGTTTGTACCATTGTGTCTTGAAAAAAATTCTCTGGTTGTGTATTCTTAAGAATAAGAAATAACTTGAAATGCTGAATAGCAATCACAAGTAAAAAAAAAAGATACAAATCTTTTATACCAATGATCCAAATCACTATTTTTGTAACAAAAAGAAAAAGGAAAAAATTAAGTTATCAATAAAGGTAGGTTGTTGGATAAACACTAGCATGAATTAGATTTGAATCTTAATAAATGATTTCACTTAATTCAGAATCTTAATAAATGATTTCACTTAATTCAGATATGTAATATCATGACTAAGACAAGATCCTAGTAAGCTCTTACTTACTCTATCGAGTAATATCGAGGATATTAGAGACAACTTAAAAACGTTTTTATTTAGACACGAGAGACTTATACATTGAGTCACGTGAAACCATCTGCAAAGTTCAAACCCGCAGTGCGGTATAATTTTCAATTGGAACAGAACCAAGACAAATACTACAGGAATTTATGCATTATTCTTTATTTATTTACTTCGGGGTGAGAAAGACATAAAAGAGAAGAAATTGCATGAGCGTATAGCAGTATTATAAAGTGCAATGTAGCATTTACATTCAATAGTAATTATTTCTTTGCTAGTGAGGAGCGTTAAGAAGAAAATCCCAGCTCTCGGTGCTTAGTAACGATGTCTTTTGTCATGAGGATTTGGCATTGTATGCGAATCTGGGCTAAAATCTATTGTGTTTATATATATAAAGATATATTCATGATGTAAAGTGCGATGTTGACAATTACATGAGAAATGCAAGTGAATAGGATTTGTTTTCTTTTACTTTCAGATTCAATACAAACAAGTAGTCTTATACTACGATAAATTGCAAAATAAACTCATGGATTTGAAACGGAACAGCACTGTAAATCAACTGAAATTAAACATATTATATTGCATTGTCATAAACGACGGTCTTTTATGTATACGATCTCAGCTTGTACACCAAATGAGAGACCAGTGAACTGGTTTCAAAGTTCGCTCAGATATGGAAGCTTAAAAAGAACTGGAGACTGAAACTAGCCTTGTTGAAATTTCCTTTGTGTTTACAGCGAGAGTGTCAAAAAAAGACAGTAGTTGCACCTGTATAGTATATTTGGTTGATCTTTAATTTATATAGACTCGCAGTGGTGACGCAAATCTATAGATTTATTCTGTAGTATACTATAACATGAATGCGTCAGTAATTCATTTAAACAATTACGTATATCTACGAACGTTGTCTCTGTGATCTAGAATCTAGTCTTTTAGTTAGAAATGAGCGTATTATAAACTGTATTTTTAGAACCAGCTGAACACTAGCGTAATCGACTTAGCCTTTCCTGTAAAATAAATAGCTATTTTTATTATCATTATTGAGTGAGAGAGCAGTGCAAGCCATAAAAATGACACTGGGGTAAAATATACGAAGCCCACTATACACATCATGACTACTCGTCTGATAGTGTAATAACATTGTTGTAAAGTTTTGTTAGCTCTTCATGACTCTCTGGGAAGGCATTCAACAGGAAGTTAGGAATTTTATCCTTTCCTGGAGACCTCCATTTACTTGACTCCTTGAGAGCAGATCTTACATCCTCTACCTTGATACCCTCCCACTCTTGCTCTTCTAAGGAGTCTTAGTCAGCAGGTATTCTATCTATTCAAGGGGTCTTTTTATTGTGTGTTTTTTGTTCTGCCCAAATTTTATTTCAAAATTCCTGTACTCCTTTTGATTAGACAGATTTACTGTAACTGGTATTTTCCCCATATCCCTGTAAAACATTTTTGGGTTAGTTTTGAATATTTTGATGTCCTTGAAGAATCTAACGCACTTTTCACACTGTGCTATGTGGGAAGCTTTAGCACATGGCTTTTGCTTGATAGTTTCTATAGTGGTATCGATGTCAAGTATGGTTTTCATATAATTTTTTTCTTTTATTTTCGGATTTTTGTTGGTTTGATAGACTTGTCAAACTGCAAATTTTTTAAACATTGTACGGCAGAGCTAAGTAGCTGAATTTGGTGTTGAATATGCTCTTGCCAAGTAGGCTTTTTGTGAGAATGGTGTCGCTTTCTAATCTTTTCACCACATAGAATCGTTGGGATTATCATGGATGCATAGTACAGGTGGCTGAGATCTGTAATATCAATATCATTAGCTGAAATTATATCCTTAAGTGCAAGGCGGATTTTACCAATTACTTTCAGGTTTTGGTTAGAATTGCGAATTTTTGAGAGTGTCGCGTTCATTCATACTGGTTTCTTTAATTTTCAGCCATTCAATCATAACTTGATTGTTTAGATCATGTAGTTCAGTTGAGTCAATTTCTGTGTAACTTTCTTCATCTATTTGATTTTCATCTGCCTTGGTGTTTATGGTTGGTTCAGAGAGTATTTCACTTTGCTTATCAGTTACATTAACTCTTTCTATCATTACTGCATTTTCATCAGAAATGAGCAGGTCTATAATTATTTCCTCGGTAGTATCTTCTTTAGCTGCAATTTCGTTCCTTTTTTCCTTGTTGATTGTTTGATTTGGTCATAATGTTTCTTCTGGAGTTGGCAAGTTTGTTACTGTCTATATAAGATCTTACTTCAAAGTGCTTATGTCTCCAAGTTCTCTGGATAGAAACATTGCTTTTAATGTAGCTTCTTAAGGCTAACAAGTCTGTATTCGTCTGATTTATTATTTTGTTGATGGATTTATCTCCGGGCATAGTTTTTTGGGGTGTTTTTAAACTTATGAATTGTTCACTCTGTCTGTGTTAAATCAAAAAATCAAAAAATCAAAAAATTGTTTTGTTATATCTTTTACTTTGTGAAATTTCACGAAGTTGTGTAAACATTGGGATGTATATGTAGTCCTATGGGTATTAAAATGTATATATCATTGTGTAGACATTCGAGTGTACGTGTAATTAATCAAGTTACGTACTTGCTGTTTTGTTCCACTTATATTTTATAATTTGTAAACTTTCCGATGTTGATTTCGTGTGTGTCTTTCGTACATGTTTCACTGAGACAACGTTCATGGGAGAAATTGTGCTTTGTATGGCAGTAAAATTTCATTTTTGCGATTATTTTCGTTAAAAGGCCGCTTCCTCCAAGTCTTCCACAGGTTCCTTTATTCCATTCCACCGATGTTATTATATTAGATTTGTTTTTTAATGGAGATCCCGGTGTAACACATTATTATTATTATTATTATTATTAGTAGTAGTAGTAGTAGTAGTAGTAGTAGTAGTAGTAGTAGTAGTAGTAGTAGTAGTAGTAGTAGTAGTAGTAGTAGTAGCAGCAGCATTATTATCATTATTATTCATGCTGTACACGAATGTTTTACATCCGGAATCAACCTCCTTGATACCAAGTCGCGTCAAGTTTCCTTAAATATCGAGGACCTTTCTTACAATAGAGCTGATTTCTGTATTAATGCGTAAATGCAACTCTTATAGTTAGAGCAATCTCAACAAGGGAGCTATTAATTCTGTTGGTGGCGGTACCTATAACAGCGGGGATGACTTTTGTAGAAATTTTCCACAGTCGTCGTATTTCCCTAGCCAAATCCTGGTATTTTCCTATTTTCTCCTGTTCTTTAACTTCTGTATTCATGTCCTCAGGTATAGCCACATCTATGACTGTGCACTCCTTTCTTACTTTATCAAGAACCATAATATCGGATCTCCAAGTATGAATTTTGAGATCAGTCCGCACGTTAAAATCCGATAAAATCTTCTATTATCCGTTTTTAATTACACTCTCTGGTTGATGGTCGTACCATCTTCCTACTTTAAATCCTCTTTGCTGTATTATGCCAACAAAGAGCTTCTATGGTGATCGTTTGGCCCTATAGAAATCAACTAAATTTCCTTCCATTGCAACCTACCATTTTAAAAGTGATTATATCTGATACCATATTGTTGTATTTGATGCCGATAATTGAATAAAAACAGAAAAGGATCACGCTGACCTGAAGTTAAATAATCTTTTCTAATCTAGGCATAAGGCCCCGAAATTTTTGGGGAGGGGCCAGTGGATTAGGGCGACCCCAGTACGCAACTGGTACTTACCTTATCGACCCCGAAAGGATAAAAGGTACAGGTAACTTCTGAAATTATACATACACGCACATACATATACATACATACGTAGGAGGGTCGGCTGAAAAGTTCATAGGATGACCAAGATACTCACATGAATGTCACCAAATGAAGCTAATTTTACAACATAAGTACCCCGTGCGGTCCACAAAATTTTTTCATCGGTTTTGCAGTGCCTGTATGCCATTGGTGAACACACTTTCGTCGTGCAGGTTGAAAAGAGCTATCAACAGCAAATATATCATCATTGCTGCGATACTGGTTTCTTCACGATGGGGTACAGATCATAGTCACATGAGGGCCAAGTCTGGAGAATGTGGAGCCTGATCAACCAGTTCAAAGCCAAAATCACGCACAGCAGCCATTGAAACCAATGACTTTTGTCCTGGAATATTATCCTGATGATTTTCCGGCCGTTTTATCTGGATAACATTTCTCCATTGATGGCATGGCTCTTTTGAAGATAGTCAATAAATACAATGCCTATTAAATCCTAAAGAACTGAGGCCATCACATTCCCAGCAGGTGAGACGATCTTGGAACAGGTGAAGAGGGATGTTTCCACTACATGGATTATCTCTTTGTCTCTGGTTCAAGTGATAAACCCAACACTTATCCTGGCTTAGGAAGAGTTCAAGGAAACTACCTGAATTTACCTGAAACAATGTCAGATTTTCTCGTAATGTGATCAGCCCGGTACGCTTTTGATCAGGTGTAAGAAGACATAACATCCATCGAGCATAAACCATCGTCAGGCCGAGTTCATTGTGCAGAATATTATCAACTCACACGGGAAATGCTAATAGCATTGGCTATTTGATTCATTGTCGATTGCCTGTACGCCTGTCCTCCATCCCCATGTGTTGAACACAATCAATGTCAGCATGATCGTCGTTGGGAGATAAACCTCCTTTTTTGCAGTTATTTGATAACATCATGATATCAAATTTTGTTCATTTTCAAGTGAAGTCGTGATTAGTTACTTTTGAATTTTTCTTTGAACAGTCAGGTAAAAACGTTTTTCGGAAAGAAACAATGTTGTTATTAATAAGAAGGGCTGAAATTAATGCTTGCAAGATTTCACACCTCTAGCATCACACCTTTATAGTCAACCTATGAACTTCTCAGCGCACATGCGTATATAAACATATACATATAAAGATACTTATATACATATACATATATAGTAGTGATCTATACATATATAAGTATAACTAATGATCTTACCTTAATGTGTCGAAATCATGCTGATATCTGTTTAGCAGTTCACGAGAGAATTTTCAGTTATGCTTTATATTGCTATTGTCCTATTGAATTTGTTTTACTTACCTAAGACAGTACAAGGTTATAGGTTATTTAGTTCCTTGATGAACTTTGTTATAATATTATTTTCAGCTCTTATGTCTGGCAAAGAATAAAACATCAGAAAATCTTCAATCACCTCCAAGCGTTCGCCAAACTTACGAATTCATTAACCAAGATGTCCTTTGTTGAACGCATTGGTCTATACTTAAGGAATAATCGGAAATTTTTGTGCCTGTGCCTAGTTCAGCTAAGAAACCTCTCATAACTATATCGGTCATTATAGAAAAGAAATCTTTTACTATCTCATGGTTCGGTTATCTCTCATTACCACTTTTCTTGGACCGCATACGGAATTCAAAATAATCTTTCCTTATGTAAATTACAGGAGTCTTCAACGTCTCCTTACATAGACAAGCGCTGGAATGGCTGTGTGGTAAGAAGCTTGCTTTCCAACTGCATGTTTTTGGGTTCAGTCCACTACGTCGCATGTTGAGGAAGTGTTTTCTATAATACCTTCGGGCCGATCAAAGACTTTTGAGAAAATTTGTTAGGCGGAAACTGAAAGATGCCCATTGTGTGTGAGTGTGTGTGTGTGTGTGTGTGTGTGTGTGTGTGTGTGTGTGTGTGTGTGTGTGTGTGTGTGTGTGTGTGTGTGTGTGTGTGTGTGTGTGTGTGCGTGTGTGTTGTGGAAGGTTCCTGACCATCTCTACGTGACCAAAAGTGCACTGACGCATTTCAATAAAATAAAGAAACTGTTGGACCACTTCCTTTGAACCATCATGACCTCTGATGTGGCTTTTTAAACCAGACAATGTTCTGAAAAGACACCCATATAGATTGCACATCCGATTTTGACCCCCAAGAGCTGCAGATAATTTCTGATCTTTGTGGATCTTAAAATGTCTTTTGGGGCCTCTGTTAGATTTGCAAACCTTCTGGCATACTCTGTCACAAAATGTGCACACAAAAAGGTCATTGTCATTCGCCTCCTCGATCGTAACATTCTTCCCTAGATCTCTTTTGAGTTTTACATGCGTTATCTTCAAACGCTTTCACTCCACTCCACACTTTTGTTCGCCATCCAGCTCGATCCGAAGCATGGGTTTCTATATCTTCTGGATCCATTCCAAGTGACTTCATATTAGTCCTTAAACCTTTTTTAAATTTACGCCGATAGCGTTTTCCCTCTGCAAGCTCGCCATAAAACAGATGTTTCGGCATGCGTTCATCCGCCATTCGAACAATATGGCCACACTATCTTATTTGGGGCCTCAAAATCATAGCTTTAATTGAGGTGATGCCTGCAGATGCAAGGACATCTGTGTTTGGAGTAAAAGGACTCCATTTAATGTTTGCAATGCGATGACGGCACTTTTGGTGGAATTGTTCTAGCAATTTAAAATGCTTTCATAACAAGTTCATGTTTCACAAGAATACAACAGGGATGGCAAGACAAATGATTTGTAAAGAGCCAGTTTTGTATTCTTATTTATATGTCACTGGCACCAAACGCGTGACTCCAAGCCACTAAATGCTTTTGCTGTCCTGAGTTCGCAGCTGTATTTCTGTATCAAGATTTCTATCATTTTGTACAGAGCTTCTAGGGTAGATGAACGAATCGACAACCTCAAGTAACTTACCCTTAACAAAGATTTTAGCAGGGTTATAAACAGAAACATACGCAGGTTGATGCATTAACCAAGCCAAAATCATCACAAGCTGAGTCAAATGCAGATACAAGAGATTGCAGACCTGTTTCAGAATGAATGACAAGATCGCAATCGTCATCGTATAAAAGTTCCAAAATGAGTTGAGTAAAAACCTTCGTTTTGAATTTCAGTCTAGTCAGATTTAAAATATTCCCAATTGTTCAATATTTTATGTAAATACCCACCTCAGAGTTTTGAAAAGCATATGACAACACAACAGCAAAGTATATTGCAAAGAGGGTGGGTGCATCAAGGTCTCCTTGCTTTATTTTATTTTCCACGGCAAAAGATTCAGAGAGCCTACAACCAAAGTTAACTCTAGCTTTCATATCTTGGTGCAAAGCCCTGATCATGATTACAATTTTTTCTGGGTAACATATTTTCCTTAGAATCAGCCACAGAGCATTTCGAATAACAGTATCGAATGCTTTCCTCAAATAATCACAGCAATGGTATAGAGCAAGATTCTGTTCAATGCACTTTCGTTGTAATTGTCTGATAGTAAAGATACAACCATCTGTGCCCCTGGAGGAACGAAAACCACACTGAGACTTAGACACTATATTTGGAACTCTGAAGGTATTTAAGCCTTCTAAAAAAATGCGGGCAAGTACCTTTCCGACAACAGACAAAAGCGAAATCCCACGAAAATTACCACGTAGATTCTTTGGCCCCGATTTATACAAGAAGACTAAAATGGCATCAATCCAGTCTTGGGGCACTTTCTTAGTTCTCCAACAGTAACAAATTAATATATTTAAAAGTTCAAACATTTTGTCATTCCTATATTTCAAGTCTTCTGCACAGATTCCATTAGACTCTGGAGACTTATTGTTATTCAGCTTATTCACAGCTAAATAAATGGGTAATCTAGAGTTGGTTCAAATGCCATCTCTTCTGTAACTGGAAGGTGTTCGATTTTTACTATCGTCCTCATGTCAGTGGATGATGGTATATTCAAAAGTGCAGAAAAATGTTCTACCTAGCACTTATGAATAGAAGCGGTGTCAGTCAGACGCAAACGTCTATTTGCTGTTGTCACTGGAGCTATTAAAGAAGATTTTCGGCCATATATCTCCTTAACATAAAAGTATGAGCTGCTTCACGTACCCCTTTTGCTCTATCATTCCACCATTCCTGTTTAATTTTCCTTAGAGCAGTCTGCACTTTCTTTTTCAGCTTTCTGTAAGCTTCGTTTGAGTTGGGCTTCAAGGACTGAGGAAGAAGTGTATTGCCTACGTTTTGTTTTTCTAAAAGTAGATCATGAATTTCTGTTGATCTATCTGAGAGCCAGTCACTAGACTTGTGTGATTGCAGCCTGAAATAATTGAAATACTTTTGTTTTGAAATCTTCTCATAGATTGTTTGGGTCAAGTCTGAAACTTTCTATAGCATATTGGAATCTTAGCAAGTTACTTGATAATTTAAAGCTTGCAACATTTACCTTTTTGGATACCTTAGGACCAGACTGTTGATTTTTGAGCGTTATCGAAAAATCTATTTTTCCACACATGACCCGAAAGCTAGAAACGTCTTTCATATCACGTTTTCTGATCAAAATATAATGTGTGAGATGCTAGTGCTTAGATCTTGGGTGCATCCAGGTAGTTTTATATTTATTTTTCTGCTTAAACAGAGTGTTGTTGACAACCAGATTTTTCTCAGCACAAAATGTCAAAAGCGCTACTCCATTTTCATTATATTTTCCAATCCTATCTCGACCTAAAACAGGCCATGAAACGTAATCCTTTCCAGTTCTTGCATTGAAATCTCCAAATAGGACCTGCTTGTCAGAAATTGGTACTTTCTTCAATAATTGTGCTAGATCATCATAAAACTGTCCTACAGTTTCATCAGAATGGGACATCGTTGGTGCATAAATACTGACAATGGTAAGAAACCTACCTTTTGTCAGTTTAATACGGCATGGCATGGTCCGTTCAGATATACCACTTGGAAGCACTGCAATGGAGGATACTATTCTTGAGAGCAAACGCAATACCAGATTCTCTACGCTGACCCTTAGGTAATCCTCTCCAAAAGATAGTGTATCCATAAGTAGGTTCATTTACTTGACCCTCACCAGAGAGACAAGTTTCAGAGAGCGCAACCATATAAAGGGAATATTTCTTAAGCTCATATGCAATAAGTAAAGTACATCTTTCTAGGCCTCTTGTTGAAATTATCATCAAGAAGTGTGCGCATATTACTAACAGCCAAAATTCAAAGGATGTCTATTTTTACATCTTGAAAATTATTTGACCACAGCGGCAGAATGACGTCCGGGACATGTCTGTAATATACTGGGACACCTGCCGAGCCAGACCTGACGTTCCCAAGCCTTTTTTGCCATTTACTGAATCTGTTTGAGACACTTTAGAGTAAGTTACATGTGCATTTTTAGGTTTCTGCCAACCAACCAATTCAATGATATTACTAAGATTTGGTGTACAGGAAGTACCTGTGCAGATGAATAATTTTCAGTGGGTGTAGCTTGCACGGCAATACCCCCACCTATTGGCCCAAGAAGAATTTCGCCGGTGTGGCATGAAAATTGACAAAACCAGGAACTTCCAGGGCCTCAGGTTTTATTTCAGAGATTTCCTTCTCCTAGGTAGATTACCAACCAAGGTTAAAGGGCTGCTACCTACCCATAGGGTAAGCTAAGCTTACCCCATATATGTATATATATATAATAGGTGTTTAAGAAACTAGAAATCAGAAACTCATCTGAGTGTGTGGCATGTATAAGCAAATTTTTTGTGTGTATCATATTCTATGGATTTGAATAATGTATTAACATTTATCTTCTCTTTAATTCGGCTTAATTGTTTACATTTTCTTAATACCCCATTTTACCAAAATTTTCCTTCATATGGGGAATTATGTTTTGTCCCAATACAGGTCTTTGCTACATTATTTGTTATACTACATGTAGCGTTGAAAACCCATTTCATAATTAGAAATATCTTGGCTTCAACGAACTAAATACGTACGTACACTTTTAAAAGTTTTTTTTTAACCTATTAGTGTATTAATATACATATGATGCGTATTAATTATATATATTATAACTGACTGACAAAAACGCATAAGGATTAATGGCTGTAAATGACCTTAAATCTACTTGGTACAGGCTGACCTACGGTTAAAAAAACAATGAAAGCATTTGTTTAGAAGTGGGTTCATTGAGGTGATGAAATACCTTCGCCAATCAAATAATTTTATAGCTAAACAACATAAATAGTTTTTATTATCACACAATATTTAAAGAACCTTCTTTAATGAGTCAACTTCAGAGGAAGATTTTCTTGTTGTCAAACAACTTTTCTAGCATAAACTTTAAATGTTTGAATTGAACTTCGTAATTTCAATAACCTACAAGCAAACATTGTTTTCAAATATGCTTCTTTTATACATGCATCTATAATTATCAGTAGTTGCAACGTGTCACGTTGATATGGCAATAAAATTTTGCAGCTGTCATCAATTGCTAACCCAAGTAATGATGTTACATTTTGTCTTTGTTCATGACACATCAGTCGGACAAACCTATTTGTAATTATGTTCCATCAGTAAGCACAGCTCTCCTTTGTGATCAACAGTCATAGCATACTTAACCAATAGAAAGTATAATAGTTACTTTCTTAACACAGACTACAAGTCGTCTTAAATTCTCAACCGGGATCCCTATGCACAAAATATTTTAAACTTTTTTATACAATTTCTAATAATATTTAATTACAAAAATATGATGGGATTTCTTTAAAACACTGAATGGCTATGAAAGTCCAGTAGAATAAAATAGATGTCGAACGGGTTCAAAGGCAAAAATGGTTGAGAACCTCTGTCTTAGATTCTGCTGTTCTCTTTATAATAAACCAATGTTTGTTAGTTTGTAATATTGATTTCAAATTCAGGTATAGATCGGAGATCATCTTGTTTCAAGAAGTTAACTTTTTGACATACGATATTGAGACGATCAGAATTATACATCTACCTCATTGCAACTATGTATTCTGTTATAATCTATTTCTCGAACAAACAACTGTAGTAAATTTAAATTCTTCATTCGACGGCATTATTTTTTAGATAACATATACCATATAGCTAATCAAATATACATATTACTTTCATACAGAAATCACTCAACTTTATAAAGCAAATAATAGGACCCGAAATTGTGTTATATTTTTATATTTCAGACAGAGCTCTTTTGCTTCACATTTCCTTCGTATTTATGATTTGAAACGAATCAATAAACTACAAAGGAGTGGATTCTCCTCGATAATTTGTAAAAAGGTAGTCTTCGTTGATGATCTCATGATCTATTACGGTCCATATAAGGAAACATCATACACGATGTTGTATGATATTTAACTATGACAACGAGCTTTTATTGATTTGATATGTTTAAATATATCCCAATGAGTCTCATTATTTCTGACGATATAGATTATAATTACAATGAGTCCATTTCTTTAGATCTATCAGTAGGTTTTCTGTCATAGGAGCTTAATGAAAGCACAATGAATTAATACAGATATATATTCTTCAAGAAGAGAGATTATGTTATTACATCAGTGTCTCCTATTCTTAATCATTTCATTTTTCATTTTATCTAGTTTCAGCTCACGAGATGTGGCCATGCTGGGGCACCGCCATTGTTCACTATATTTTTAAAATCATAAACGTAGAGATGGTAAACAAATGTTAATTTGGCCAGTGAACTACTTTCGGCAGATGAACTTAGCTCACATTTTTCGGGTTGAAACCGAGCAATAAAATCTTCAGTGTGGTGGAGTCAGTTACATACTGGGCTAAATGTTTTTTATGTCTTCTAGTCGTTCATTATTTTGTCTTCTAATATAAGAAAAAATATAAGAAACCATTTTACCTAGAACATTTAAGTTATTCAGCTGATGAGCATGTCCTTTAACTTTCAGGTTTCATATCTAAGTAACAATTAATGATCTAGGTGGATAAAGATAAAATTGAATAAGCCTTGGTTAATAGCAGAGTATAGCCTTATATTTAAACATCTCTCGCGTTTTACACATTCCAACTAGATTGCCTCCACCATTAATAGAAGACATTAAAGAGATATTCTTATTCAGTAAGTAGCTTACACTGATTGGATAACTCATCTGTAGTGAAGCTTGCTGTTGATTCTTGCAGCACCTTCCGACTTCACTCTTTATTAACATTCGCCTTGCTGTTGCTACTGCTGCTGCTACTACATGATGATGATGACAATGTAGTCACTTGTTGTATCTCGTCATGGATCTTGTCAGAGCGAGTATAATATTTAGAATGTGATAGTTAGTAATTAAAGGTTATAGACGAACTTTGAAAACCATTAAAGAAGATTCTTCAGAACTATTTTAACTATAGTTGCGGTATGGTTGCGTTGAATTTAAAATAATAAAACTCAAGAAATCAATTTCCCTACCAGACAGTAATTATTTTCTTTTGATAAAGAAGACATTTATAAGTGCGAGAAGGGCAATTTCCATACCCTTCCAACACAGAATGAATATCATGGTAGCATTTATCAACAGCAGATCAAAACTTACTTATTCAATGATTATGTTTCAGAATATTGCTGCTCTTGAACAGCTTAACATGACCTTAGTTTAAGTTTCGTCATACCTCTGTTTTTCAGTTCTTCCCGATTTCATTATTCAGTGTAGCAAATAAGCATATATTAGTATATAAATATTTCTGTGAATGAGCGGCCTTTAACAAAGTTAATTACTTTACCTTTCCTCATCAGAATTATACATCACAACATAATTGAAAAAATGTCATTTGTGACGGCTATACTTTTCTAAGGTCTTTTGAAACGCAAATGAAATATTGACTGGAATGGAAATCAGATTTGCGATCATTATAGAAGAATGGACATCATGATAAAAAAAATACAGTATTGTGGATGATCATGATATTCATTGATACGAATATGTAAGTTGTTTTAGTAGCATAGTCTAACTATAGCCGAGTTCACTGATGTTTTAGCTACTACAGTACTGGGCAATAACAAAGAAACAGCTGATTCGTTTCCCTTCAGACCTATTCTGTCTGTTTTATAGTCTGAGAGTCCCCACTCTCAAAAACCTGGCTACGTTACACTGCAGCAGAATCTTGAGTTTGACTAATGCTTCGTTGGTAAATCCTACAGCATTATTTTCGCTCAACAGAAAAAAACTACAAACATCAAATGTGATACTCTGAGGATCTATTCATTGTCGCAACCTCCGGGAAAGACTAAAGTTAGCTCTCAGGTTACTGGAGTGTAGATATATCTGTGACAGACGCCGATCTTTATTCAATTAAAACTACTCAATTTTTTGAGGAATGGTACTGTCGCCATTAATTTAATCGGAAAAAAAACGAATATGCTTCCCTGTTTCCAGAATTAGTGCAAAGGCATATATTTAGTGTGCCGTCCTAAATAACACAGTCGAGATTTTCATACAGAAATATAAAGGAACATAATTAAATACCAAAAGAGAGTATATCCTTCTGACTTTACTATGAACTAGCCTTATGAGAATCGCTCGTAGAGTAATTGATGTGTTTGGTAAAGTTATAGCCAAATACAGTGTTTGTGATTGCTGATTGAGAGATGAGTGTAATATTATTTTACTGAAGGGCGGCGAGCTGGCAGAATCGTTAGCACGCCGGGCGAAATACTTAGCGACATTTCGTCTGCCGTTACGTTGTGAGTTCAAACTCTGCACTGGGTTCGATGTAATCGACTTAAACCCTTTGTCTGCCCTTGTTTATCCCCTCTATGTTTAGCCCCCTGTGGGCAATAAAGAAATAAATATTATATTACTGAGAAAATATGATATTTTTTTTCGGATAGATGCTTCGAACATATCCATGTATGTATAAATACATGCATACACACTTTCTTTTCTGGGTGTCAATAGCTCAGTCGTTCATCTTACACATTACATTTACTTATCACGTTAGCTGATCCATCAGCCAACTCTATTTTATGATGTATTTATTATCTTGTTCTAAATTGCCGCTGAGTTGGTTAATTCTCAGTAACATTTCTTAAGTCTCCGTTTAGGTTTCTGCTTTCTAGTTTAATATTATACCAAACTTCCAGTGTCTTGGTCAAGTGACTCGTTTTGTGCGTTCGCACAACTGTCTCTATAACTTTATGTTCTGATGCATCATATCCATGTTATGTGTCTCTTATTTAAAACTCCTTTTCCTTATGTTTTGATTTTTTGCCTCACTCGTAACTATAATTCCATTTCCGATTCGTTAGATTAATGAACCGTTTGACTGAGATACAATAACATTTGATATCAATCTCTGTTGAGCAGAACTACTGGCAGTTATTAAACAGATTTGTCCGATTTCTTGTCTTTGTTGCTTCGAATATTGTTTTAAGTAGCTATAGATGCAGGAATGGCCAAGTGGATAACAAGTTAACTTTGGAAACGTCAGATCCCGGATTCGATCCCACTGCGTAGTACATTACGCAGATGCTTTTACCATAGCTTTGCCAAGTCCAGGCCTTGTGAGTGAATTTAAGTAGAAGGAAACTGTGTGAAAGCCCGACAGATCAAATGTACATGTAATTCAAAAATCCGGCTTTGTCACGCATCTGTAGAAAACTCAGCCACTTCACACGCTAACTCAATGAACAAGTTGTCCAATCTATAGAACGCCCTTGGCGTGTGACTATGAAAACCGATATAAGAGTTTTTCATCAAGGCAAGTCGATTTGAGAGTCTATCATCATTGTGAACTGACCGAATAGGTAGAACATCAGACAAAATTTCTTATGGTATTTTTTTTTATCCTCTTTTTACATTTTACATTCGAATCGTATAAGGGAGCGGTTTACTTTGTAATTCCTTCAGGGGTCGATGAAATAATCCCTCGTCAAATTACTGGTATCAATTTAATTGATGCCACATACCATGACTACTCATTCCCACCACCACCACCAAATTAATAATAAAATCCCTCGCAAGCAAAATTCGATCCTATTAGACGTTCTCATAGACGAAATAGTGTGTGAAGATGTAGAAAACTTTACCTATTTGAGCACACTCAACTAACCACAAGGAAATTTAATCATTGACTGAAAAAGCAGCACTGACCCAATTAAGTATAATTACAAGCAGCAAGAAATTCACTCTCTTAGAAGAAAGCAGATATTCTATTAATTAAGTGTTCTTTCCATGCTGATCTGCAATAGTGAAGTGTGGCTACTGAGACCCAGACGAGAAGGAAATATAACACCTTTGACATATACTTCTTTTGTACGATTCTTGGAAACAGAGAGAAGTTTTTGTTCAGTAAAGGTCATATTAAAATCTAAAGAATTGAAACGATATCTCTGTGGGTTTTGGAAAAATAGAAAGATTCTCATTCAAGGCCTTTAAATTCATTCTCTCGGTGGACCCTAGCAGATGTGTGAAAGGGAGATCGATGCAAAATGAAGGGAAACCGGACAATGCAGAGAGCTTTGTATCTGACCAGTTAACTGGCGATAGAACCACAGAAGAATTAATCATTACAGTGTACTAACAGTTTCATGTTTCCCACGATGCCTAGACCACTTGCAAATTAAGTACAAATTATGTTGAAATTCACATATCAAGGAGGCAATAAACAAACAATGCGTTGAAGTTTATTATCATTTCACGACTGAAATTTAATTTATTCACGGATATTGTCCTTTCTTTTTCTACTGCTCATAATTGTTGCTTTAAATAAATTTGTTTCAAACCTGTCTGAAAGATAATATGAAAAAATACAGGCGAGAATATGTGAAGTCTAAAAGTTAACGGGAAACACAAAACGGAAACACGAAATAAAGAAAACAAATATTTCTTTGTAATATATTCGAGTTCTTTAGGTTTATTTCAGAAAAGTAAGAGAACCTATACAGTATATTGGAGCTATGTTCAAATGTAACACCACACTTCGACGATTCTTCATTAAAGCTAATCTACCAAAGTTTAGCCAGATTAAAAGTCGTGGTAGGAGAACGGTGAAAACTTGATGAGAAATGAAACAAGAAATTCAGAAATGGGTGAATATATTTATGATACCGAGAAGACAATCTTGGGGTGTTTTTTGGATGTAAGTTTTAATAACTGACAT
>NC_043009.1:46272858-46285358 GCF_006345805.1 Octopus sinensis | reverse complement strand
GATGACTTTCTCCTTTGATCTGTAGATGTTAAAGGTCAGCCTCATTGTTGTAGCATTATATAAGTATCAAAATCTTTTCAACTGCTCAAATTTTATTGAGACTATTTTGAGTTGAATTTGGAAAGAAAATAATAGAGTTATAACATTAATACGTAACGTATGGAAGTTTGCTTTAATAAATCAATTCTTTGGAGAATTCAAGCCTATCATTAACAAAGTGATAACGCTTTTTGTTGTGTGTCAAAACAATTCCCGCGATCTCTGAATATGTGCTTATATGAATGTAACTCTATGTGCATATACGTGGGTGCATATGTCAAAGTACTCACACACGCGTAAAGAATGCATGTCTCTTCAGTGCACAGTTGTGATTAATATTTTTTATGCATGTATACATGTGTATATTGTGGAGACACATGGCCTATTGGTTAGAGCAGTGGGCTCGCGGGTTCGAATCTCAGACCGGGCGATGTGTGTGTTTATGAGCGAAACACCTATGCTCCACGCGGCTCCGGCAGAAGGTAATGGCCATCTTCTGCTGACTCTTTCGCTACAACTTTCGCTCACTCTTTTCTCTGCATCTTGCAGCTCACCTGCGATCGACCGGCGTCCCGTCCAGGTGGGGAACCTGTACGCCAAGGAAACCGGCCTTTATGAGCTAGGCGTGGCTCGAGAAGGAACAAACAATAAAAAACATGTGTATATTGTATACTCATTTATGAAGGTGTGTATATATATATAATTCATACATGAGAATCAGATATTCTCCGTATAGAATACACTTAGTAATGCTAAAGAGATTTAAACTTGAGCGGGTATAGAACTTAAAGTAGGGATAAGCAAGTTAGATCAACATGTAATGTGTATATTAAATATATGAATACATATTGAATACATATACATATATACATTTTTTGTATTCTATGTATTTAATATACTTTATATATTGATCTGTCTAACATGTTTATCCCTACATTTACTTCACACACACACACATATATATATACACAAGTGTTGTGGAATGTAGTAGATAAGATCCGGGTTATATATACTTCATAGCGAGCGAAACCTCAGAAGTGGGTGTATATCGCAGGCTACTCTTCATGCCAAGGATATCTTGATTAAATGAAAGTTTACATTGTCGCAAGGAGGTACATGTTAACGCATGGAAGATTCCGTCAGAATGTGTAGAGAGCACAGTAGGAGAGAAGAGTATAAATGTAGAGAGAAACAAGGATTAAAAGAAGGAAAAAGGAAGAAAATAGAAGGGATTAAGAGGAATGGGGAATTTAAGCAAAGTAATCTCACCGGAAGTATTCAATAGGGCTGTTTTGGCTGAATCATAGAAATTAGAAAGGGGAGTGATATTTGAAAAAATATAATGTGGAGGGAAGAGGGTGGGGTAATATGTTTGATCAAGGGGGAGAAAAAAGGGTGCATGAAGAAAGCAAGCAAGAATGAGGAAATTAGGCACGGTCATTTGACCGGTAGTATTCAAAAGGGCTGTTTTGATCGAACCGCAGGGGAGTAGTATTTAAAAAAATAATGTGAAGGGAAGAGGGTGGGGAATTATATATATATATAAATTTCTTTACTACCCACAAGGGGCTAAACACAGAGGGGACAAACAAGGACAGACAAAGGGATTAAGTCGATTACATCGACCCCAGTGCATAACTGGTACTTAATTTATCGACCCCGAAAGGATGAAAAGCAATGTCGACCTCAGCGGAATTTGAACTCGGAACGTAACGACAGACGAAATACGGCTACGAATTTCACCCGGCATGCTAACGTTTCTACCATCACGATTCTTCCCCATTCTTTCTCGCTTTCTTCATGCATATGTACTTTTTCTCTCTCTTGACGAAACATATTTCCCCACCCTCTTGAATCGTGATGTATATATATATATATATATATATATATATATATATATAGGGAGAGTTTACGAAAAAAAAAGACGAAGACAGGTGATGTACAAAACAAACAGATGTATGAGTATAACGCTCAGGAATAGAAAAAGTCTTTTACGTTTCGAGCCTATGCTCTTCTACAGAAAGGGACACAGAAAAAACAAAGAGAGAAACAAGGAGAGAAAAAATGCGTGTAGTGGCTAACGATGGCATATATATATAATATATATATATATATATATATATAATAATAAATATTAGGGAATAAATCCAAATTTACAGGGAAAAAATCAGATTTAGGATTAAATCCAATTTTATAGTAAAATATTAAATAATATTAATTAGAGACAAAACTACTATTTTGTAAAACAAACAAGGAAAGACTTAATCAATACATAAAATTTTAATAAAAAATAAAAAAAAGTAAAAAAAAGTAAAAAATAAATACTTTTTATTTTTTACTTTTTATTAAAATTTTATGTATTGATTAAGTTTTTCCTTGTTTGTTTTACAAAATAGTGGTTTTGTCTCTAATTAATATTATATATATATATATATATATAATATATATATATATATATATATATATATATATGTATGTATGTATGTATGTATATGTATAAATGTATATATATTATATATATATATATATATATTATATATATATATATATATATATAGATATAGATAGATAGATAGATAGATAGATATAGATAGATAGATAGATAGATAGATAGATAGATAGATAGATAGATAGATAGATAGATAGATAGATAGATACCTTGAGTCTAGATAACTCAATAGAGTAGCTTTGCAGTGTTTCGAAAATATTCTTTGTTCCAGTAAATGATTTGGACTTGGAGAGGAGGAAAATGTTTGGCTCCTTTGTGAAGAATATCAGAATTTTCAAGATTTTATATAAATATTTTCCTACGTAATTGTATATATTAACATACAACTGAGAAATTGAGAACTATATATATGACTGTCGATTACAATATTATTTATATCTAAATTTTTATAAATTGTTGCTTAAAGTTTCATTTCTGCGCAGAAGGTGAACAGTAAGAACCAATATTTTTTATGTAGATCCAGACAATAGTTTAGTCATCACTAAGGCCTCATAGGAACAAAACTCAAAATGTGTGCTGCTTTCACATGATGGCAAGGCTGCTGTAGACACACTAATATAGACCATATCCTAAGAAAAGCCACCTGACAGACTGAAATGAAATTGTTTACATGCGTTCTCCTGCCTCTTTATCACAGACGTGCTATATCATCTCACTATCGTTTATCACTCTACTATATCGTCCTCTGCTCGAGATGCTGATTGATCTGGAGCTACGTTTACACAAGCTCTCCCGACTCAGACGTCTCTCCTCTAGTAATCGATATTCAATCCTCCCCAAACCTGCATCATGTCCTGTCCTTCGTTTCCAAAGTCTTTCCACAATGTCAATCTTCCCTCAACATGATTTTCATACTGCTTGCAATAATTTCAGCGGAATGTTATCAATAACTGGGCTCAGCCAGTCCAAGTATACCTATTTCTTTATTACCCACAAGGGGCTAAACACAGAGGGGGACAAACAAAGACAGACATAGGTATTAAGTCGATTACATCGACCCCAGTGCGTAACTGGTACTTAATTTATCGACCCCGAAAGGATGAAAGGCAAAGTCGACCTCGGCGGAATTTGAACTCACAACGTAACGCAGACGAAATACCGCTAAGCATTTCGCCCGGCGTGCTAACGTTTCTACCAGCTCGCTACCATAGTCACAACGCCCTCCTTCATTTCAATAAATATATCTTGCTAATGTTCTTAATTTCATTCGTTTCTTATTTTATTTCATTGATACTTCATATCTTTTACATTTTCTTTTCTTTCTTTTCCAGTCAACTGGTCGGATTAAACAGCTGTACGTAACCAAATAATTTGCAGTAAAGATTGTGAGATCTTCTACAAGACAATCATGGGTATTCCGCTAACTGGCGCTAACCTTTCGTTGAACAGTTCCCTGATGAAACAATCGACTGTAGCCACAGAAGAATCAACGCTCAACTACACCCTATCAATGCAAGAAGACGTTGACAATATAGGTTCCCTTTATTATGTTGTCGCTGTTATATTTATATACGGGTTTTCTATTGTGTTAATGATTGCTTCACATATCAGAAAAAATCAACAAGATAATCAGCTACGAACATATCTTAAGGAAATGGCACTCCTTAGAAAAAAAGATCGCCGAGAAAAAATACTTAATAAAATGAATACAATCACCACAAACATGTATCTAAATAACAACAGCGGTGGTGCTAACTCGAGTAATTGTGCGATAGTTGGTCCGACAACAAGCTCGCTCAATACAGCTACAAACAATATACCACAATTTAACCAGGCAGTACACCATTGCTGTTTAGCAAACATCTCTAACTGTAATGAACATAGTTTCAATGAGGTGGTACCAGGGCTTGGGATTGGAGCCACACCATCAGCAGCTTCTTGCCTGACTGCGTTTCATACAAATAAAACCATGCCTTTGACAGCATCGAATGACTATAATAACGCGTTTCCGGATGAAAATTGTTGTCATGCAACTCAGAACATCCTACAGATGAAACCTACAACGGGTGCTTTGTTGGCATTCACCGATGGTCATCTTTCTAATCCGAAAAGAAGTGACGAAATATCAGAAATGATACCTTTGCAAGCGAATTTATCACACATGAAATGCCAACACCAAACGACGATGCCTACAAACAGATGTTTGGAAACGATAATAAACCTTAGCGACACGACAAAACGTCATGTTCCGAAAAACGATAAAAAACCGCTTGCACACATTGATATCATAAACGAAGAAGTGACCACTTAAAAAAAAAAAAAGAAAGAAAAACAATGGTATTTTTAAAAAAGATTTTAACTGTAACTATTAATTTGATATTAAAAGAAATTGCCATCAAATCTCTCAGCAGAAAACAAAAATCTCATATGTAGACGCAATATCGCTTTCATACTCTTGTATAAATGCACACACTTCAAATGCTTATATTAGCACTCACTTATTCCAACAATTATTGTTTGATATATGAAACTCTGGATATAGAACTACTAAACAAATGTTGTGGTGCATCACATATATGTTCTGTGTGACAGAAAGCACGTGTACCTGTATGTTATCTCGTGATATTTAACTTCTTGATCGGTCTTTATCTTTGCAGATGATAATGCGATGCTTACATTGTGGTTACTAATCCCCTTGTATCAGAAAGGGGAAGGTGAGATATCACATTTACTGAGTCTCTCACAACATCAAGGATCATAAAATATTAATAGAAGTGTCCAGTGTGGTGAAATTATTTAATCAACAATTTATATTTTCTTCTACGCTTGTTTCCAAGCGACACACACACACAAAGTGCATTTCCTTCATCCTGTGAATATAACACAATTATTCTGCATGGCCCCAGCATGGCCACAGCCCGTGAGCTGAAACTAGATAAAATAAAATTAATAATACTGTCCTAATATATATATATATATATCATACAGTAAGCAGATATCATCTACATTCCAATTTCTTACATATAATACATGCATATACATAAATACAAACATATACATACACACACATATATATACATACATACATATACACACACACACACACACACACATATATATATATATATATATATATATATATATATATATATATATATATATATGTATGTATGTATGTATGTATGTATAATATGTGATGAATATCAGGAGAATGGCGATTTGCACATCCATATTATTCACTATGCAGTAATTTTCATCATTCTTCACTTGGACCAACGTTCATTTTGGCTGCAACCGCTGCACACTGTCAAGTGTGCATCTTGGTGTTAATTATCAGTGCAGCTCCTTCTGGGTCCGTTGTTTACTGTCGTTCAAAGATCATCTGAAGAAAACTACGAGACTGACTGAATAAGGAGTCGTTCAGGTGGTGTTGGTATTACTATGAATAGTCATATTTCCTCGTGTCATGAAGATTACCTCCGCCTGTTTGGTATTTATTGCTGGGTTTTGTCTTAAAATATACCTACTTTCTTGTGATGTGACCATTCTACTAAATTAGAAATACGAATAATTTCTAATATAATAGAATGGTAATCTGGGCTACAATACTAAGGAATCCACAGGAACGTTGACCTATTTTAAGATCAAACCCAGCAATAAATACCTAACTGGCCGAGGTAATCTTCATGTCACGAGGAAATATAAATATTCATTGTAACTCCAACACCTCCTAAACGACTCATATTCAGTCAGTCTCATAGTTTTCTCCAGATGATCTTCGAACGACAGTAAACAACGGACCCTGAGGAGCTGCACCGATAATTAACACCAAGGTGCACACTTAACAATGTGCAGCGGTTGCAGCCGAAACGGGCACAGGTCCAAGCGAAGAATGATATCAATTACTGTATAATAAAATATGGATGTGCAAATTCCTATTCTTCTGATCTTCATTAATTTCATTATTTTCTCTGCAGAAACTATACAGTCCCTAAAAGGATATTCGGATTTACCAAGCGAGGATAATAACCGAGTCCAGTAAATAATCACTAACTCAAATATCACTGTAATTCGCTGTGGTTAACCGGCATTGAGAACAGATCTAGGAGTTAACACAGAAACCGCCAGGATTATATATCCCTTGAAATCTTTTTGGAAATTTTACTTTCGATATATATGTGTGTGTGTGTGTGTGTATGTATGAACAAAAATGATGTATGACAAATATAACTCAAAATGGCCGGTGCCTTGTATTTGAAAATCCTTGAGAAACAAAGAAATATCAAATATCAAAAAACATAAGTTCTAGATTTACCAGTTCTCTCCTCGTCTAAAGGGTGTTTTATAATTAGTAAAACGGCAATTGATAGCCAGCTCCATATAATATGGAAGATAATCTCAAGAATCAAGAATTTCTTCAAACTTAACATGTCATTCCGGGAAAGGACAGAATTATTGTATGGAGATAGAAGACAGCAGTCTATAGATATATAGACACCCATACACACACAAACACACACAATCATATATATATATATATATAATTATATAATTAGGGCTTAGTAAAATAAATTACTTTGCCACATACTGAACTTAGTAGAAATAGCAGCCAAAAAAATTTTTTTTTTAGCTATTTCTACTACTTAAAGAAAATTTCTCTCAGATAATGTTTACTCCAGACAGCTCACGAAGGTTTGGAGGTAAATACAGAAAAATATCACAAGTACATAGATCGTTTGAGTACGTCAACGTTTCAAGATTAGCCAAATAAAATCAGCATTTCTTTCGTCAGCTCAAAATTTCTTAATTTGGATTTGGAAACTAAAAAGAAGGAACTTTACCTATCAGCGAACTTGTCGCTTCAGATGAACCACTCCAACTAACAGTGTCAACAAATTCAAAATGCGCAGGCGTAAATTTCTGCACTCCGCTTCCACCCACGTGGTCTATCTAGCAAACACTATATTTTAACCGCGAGAACCGAGGCAGTATGACAGAGAGAAATGAATTATAATATCAACAATTGAGGGTAAAATTAATTAATTAATCAATTTCACCAAGTGTTCAGTATGTAAAGGACCATTTAAGGCGAATTCAAAATATTACATTATATAATTAGGGCTTAGTAAAATAAATTACTTTGCCACATACTGAACTTAGTAGAAAATAGCAGCCAAAAAAAAATTTTTTTTTAGCTATTTCTACTACTTAAAGAAAATTTCTCTCAGATAATGTTTACTCCAGACAGCTCACGAAGGTTTGGAGGTAAATACAGAAAAATATCACAAGTACATAGATCGTTTGAGTACGTCAACGTTTCAAGATTAGCCAAATAAAATCAGCATTTCTTTCGTCTACTAAGTTCAGTATGTGGCAAAGTAATTTATTTTACTAAGCCCTAATTATATAATGTAATATTTTGAATTCGCCTTAAATAGTCCTTTACATACTGAACACTTGGTGAAATTGATTAATTAATTAATTTTACCCTCAATTGTTGTTATATATAATATATATATATATATATATATATATATATATATATAGATATATATATATACATATATAAATATATATATATATATAATATATATATATATATATATATATATATATAACATATATATACATATATACACCGAGTGGGTGGTGAGAAATTCCTGACTTTAAAGGTATTGCGAAAGGGTACAGCTGTTACATTTTCTGGGGAGGTAGGATAACTGTTTAGAAGATATTCAAAAGATCGTGATGGTATACAATATATCCTCACTTTTGCAGATTTAACTCATGAATGTAGCTTCTACAGTGAATTTCAGTAAAATTGATGCAAGAGCGATCCTGAAGTTCCTCTTTATACGAAACAAAGCGGCGGAAATCCATGACGAGATGAAGGATGTCTTGAAGAATGGTTGCCCATCTTACTCCACAGTGAAATCCTGGGTGATAAGGTTTCGGACTGGTCATTTTCAGGTCACAGATGAACCCTTATCAAGACGGCCAAATTCCGCGACCATAGAGGACAAGGCCGACGCTGTGCACGTCATGATACTTGAGGACCGCCGGGTTTCCCCAAACGTCATGGCTGAGACTCAGGGGATTTCACATGAAAGAGTTTGCCACATAATTCACAATCTGGACATGAGAAAGCTTTCCACAAAATGGGTGCCGAAATGTTTGAACGCAGATCAGAAGCGCGTCAGAGTGACGACATCAAAGGCGATTTTGGACCGGTTTGCAGCAGGAGAGGCTGATTGTATGGCTCGTTTAGTTACCATGAATGAAACTTGGCTTATAAATTTGATCTCCAGACCAAACAGCAGTCAATGGAGAGACACCACAGTGGTCTACCGCGTCCCAAGAAGTTTCGGACCCAGAAGTCAGCTGAAAAGATTCTGGCTTCAGTGTTCTGGGACAAAAACGGGGTAGTCCTCATAAAATACCTGCCAAAGAGTCGCACCATTGACACTGATTACTACATGTCTCTGCTGGACGGACTGCATGAAGCTCAAAAGCGGAAAATCCGTGGAAAGCTGACCGTTATCTCCTGTTTTTGCAGGATAATGCACCAGCACACGCAGCACATTAAACTCTACGGAAAAATGTCTTTCGCTTCAAATGGTAGACTGACCCACCTTACTCTTCTGACTTGGCCCCCTCCTACTATCACCTTTTGCCACAACTGATAGAACATCTCAATGGAGCAAAATTTCACTCCGATTCGGAAGTCGTCGCTGCTACAGAGACTTTTTGGGAGGTCCAACCTTCTGAGTTCATTTTACAGGACTTAGAAAAACTGAAGGCCCGCTGCAATAAGTGTGTGAATCTGAGAAGAATATGTTGAATAAAATCATAATTAACTGACCCTCCTGTAACCTCTTTTATCCAAAGTCAGGAACTTTTCAGCACCCACTAGTCTATATGTGTGTGTATGTGTGTGTGTGTACGTGTATGTGTGAGTGTCTGTGTGTCTGTGTGTGTGTTTGTGTGTTTATGTTTATGTGTGTATGATGCATATATGTGTGTATATATAGATGTACATAATATATATACATATATACATACATACATACATATATATATATATATATATATATAGATGTACATAATATATATACATATATACATACATACATATATATACATATATATATATTTATATACATACACATACATACATATATGTATATGTACATATATATATGTAATATCTGTATATACACACACACACACACACACATTCATATATATATATATATATGTGTGTGTGTGTGTGTGTGTGTGTAAAATTCAATGCAACAATGTATAATATCCCTCCGGCAAATCAGGTAATGAGTTAAATTGGCGGTTAAGTATCATACAGTTTTTCAGGCCATTACTGTTGGCTTCATGTATGGATAATTAACTAACCTTTAGCTCAATTATCTAACGCGACATATTCGAACGGGCAGTTTGTTTTTTTATTATTATTATTTATTTATTCATTCATTTATTTATTTTTGTAGCATGGACAAATTTGTCGAGTAAATTTAGAAAGATAAAGCCATGATCATTTAAAAAAATCAAAATCACTATGCTTCAGTTACTGAATTTTCTGTTTTTCAAATTTCGTGGATGTTTTAAGCACCAACAAAACTTTGTACTGGATTTTTTATGTCTTCATATACAGAATTAATCAAATCAACAAAGTATTTTATATATACATATATTTTAAACTCCATGTTCTTTTATATTTTGATTTCGAATCCCGCCAAGGCCAACCTTGCCTTTCAAGCATTCCAAAGTCGGTAAAATAAGTACAAATTAACTACTGGAATAGGCATATTCGAAACATTCGAATGTGCCTTTCTGCAAAATGTGTGGCCTTCTACCTAAACTAGAATTCAATATACCTACTGTGCAGTTGTTATCATTTATTGTGTGGTCCATTATTCCATTGACAGTAGCGCTGCTATAGATTTGGTCGTCGTACACTGTTTACTAACCATTTGTTGAGCTCATCTTACTCAAAAACATACACGAAATTATTGTGGAGCAGCTGAGCAGCTGATCAGCTTGACGGAATTCTCATCATAAATATTGATCCTGTCGCTAACAGTGGTGACTAGCTAGACTTACACCCTATTTTACCCTATAGTTTCAATATCGACTAGTTCGATTACACCTAATTCAGTACTTAACTTTGTACTCATTTTATCGCTCTCTATCCAATGGCTAAGTGCACCTGGATTGTTATTTTTTTTAGGTGTGCAAGTTCTCCAACATATTTTTAGAGAAACCTCTAAAATTATGTCTCTATTACTTTCCTTCCTCTTCTTTTACTCTCTCTCTCTCTCCCTCTCTCTTTCTTTCTCTCTCTCTCTCTCTCTATCTATCTATCTAATAATATATATATCTGTCTATATTATTATCCGTCTATTATTTATCTGCGTTAAAATGAAAATACTTGGAAAATAAAATGTAATATAATGAATTGTCTACTTACTGATTTATTATTGTTTCCTGAATATGTACATTATACCGAAATAGTCTGTTCATGGATGTAGATCAAAGAAGGAATATTAAGCATTAATTGTTTAAAGACTATAACATTTTGTGTCAATTATTAGTATTGATAATTGCTGAAAACGAAATAAATAAATATTCATATAAATGTGTGTGCATGTGTGTGTGTGTGTGTGTGTGAAGGGCCGTAACCTAGTAGTTAGAGTGTTGCACTCATACTCGCTAGATTGTGGGTTATAATTTCCCGAATCGGACGGCGCGTTGTGTTCTTGAACAAAATATTTCATTTCACGTTGCTCTGCAGGCGCGTGGGTTGAAGAATCGTTGGCGCGTCGGCAGAAATGTTTTACGGTATATCTTCCGGCCCTCCACATTCTTAGTTTTGAATCGCGCTGCCTCGAGAAGGCAACGAGAAACTATTCTTGTGTTCAATCCAGGCTGTGCATTATGTTCTTGAGCAAGACTCTTTATTTTACCTTTCTCTCAACCATTCAACTGGCGAAAATGAGTTGTACTAATAATTCAAACAGTCCGCCTTTTGACATTCTGTGTCACGCTGAATCTGCCTGAGAACTACGTTACGGGTACACGTGTCTGCGGAAAGTTCAGCCACTTGCACGTTAATTTCACGAGTAGCCTGTTCCGTTGATCGGATCTACTGGAACAATCGTCGTTGTAAGCAACGGAGTAACCCGTAGCACCTTTGAAATGCAAGTACAACAGAATCAGGAGGAAAGAGTGAGAGAAAGTTGTGGGGGAAATAGTACAGCAGGATTCTCCACCACCCACTGCCGGAGCCACGTGGAGCTTTTAGGTGTTTTCGCTTAATAAACAATCATAACGCCCGGTTTGGGAATCGAAACCGTGATCCAACAACCGCGAGTCCGCTACCCTAACCACTGGGCCATTGCACCTCCACAACTGAGTAATTGTTATGCATACACACTCAAATTAAATTCAACTATAAGACAATAGATCAAAGGCAATAGCTGAAACAATAGTGAAAATAAAGAAAACAATCACGGTGGGGATGAGAGACAAACAGACAAAGGGAGAGAGATTATTTCGATGCCGACTTATCTTTTAGTATATTCACACACACACACGCACATACATATGTACACATACATACACACACACTTACATATATACACTTACTACAGTACACACCCACGAAAGTTTAGTCATTCCATTTAGCTCGAACAGAATTTCCACCTGCAACTCCTTCTTCTGTACACTCAGTGTCTCCACACACTTCTGTTCTGCGTAACATACATACATACTCACATGTATACGTGTGTGTATACGTATACATATATATATATATATATATATGCGTGTATATATTTGTGTATGTATATATATATAGTATATTATATGTGTGTATATATATATATACGCTTATTCTCTTTTACTATTTTACTTGTTTCAGTCATTTGACTGCGGCCATGCTGGAGCACCGCCTTTAGTCGAGCAAATCGACCCCAGGACTTATTCTTCGTAAGCCTAG
>NC_043009.1:46262858-46267858 GCF_006345805.1 Octopus sinensis | reverse complement strand
TCCTTAGTAGGCCGGAGAAGGCATATCTCTGCTGCTCATGTTATAAGAAAAAAATACTGTAGTGATGGGATCGCTGAAAGTCATCGCTGTATATATATATATATATTATATATATATATAATATATATATATGTATGTATGTATATATAAGCATGTATATATCTATCTATCTGTCCATATATATATATATATATATGTAGGTCCGGGTTGATTCGGGGTTAACCACAGTAAATAAGGTACTCAATACATAGCAGAGTAAAATTAATTTATTATATAGAAGGAGCTTCTACAGGACTAGAACTGTTTCATTCAAGAGAAATCATATATACACGAGTGAGTGGACAAAAAATGAAGGGTACTCAACCAATTTATTGAGAGTTATATGTATGGATCAAAACTGTTTGATTCAAACACATTGGTACTCTTGAGTTTCAAGCGTGATGCTAGTCGCCAGCCATTTGGAATTTGAATGATAGAAGTTGAATGTTATTACCGTAAGGTGGGCTGCTATTGGTCGGAGAAGGTTACGCGGTGTCATGATTTGATGTTGGTATATGGGTAACAGTTAGTTGGAAAATACCGCATGGCGAACAGGAAATTGACCGCCTGGAGGACAGGAAATAGAGCACATGGCGATTAGAAATCGGTCAAGTTGTAGGGGACAAAGTAGGAAGGGGTGGTATGTGCAAATATATAGCTTTATATGTGGGTGTGCAGACGTGCATGGCTAATGTGAAGGTGCATGGCTCAGTGGTTAGAGCTTCGAACTTACGAACGTGAGGTTGTGAGTTCGAATCCCGGACCAGGCTGCGTGTTATGTTCTTGAGCAAGACACTTTATTTCACGTTGCTCCAGTTCACTCAGCTGTAGAAAAGAGCTGCGACGTCACAGGTGCTAAGCTGTAACGGCCTTTGCCTTTTCCTTGGATAACACTATATATATATAACGGAATATGTATTGCTAGACGTGTCCAATGATTAGTAACTTGTCACTGAGTAAGCTGGTCAATGATATATATATTCCAGCCGTGACTACTCTATTTTATTTTCAGAGAATGTTTCCGAGATTTCACTATCTAGTGTGTCCTTCTCTTTTAATTAAAGTAGAACAGAGGAAAATTTTATTCGTTTTTTTTTTTTTTTTTTTGAGTGGGGGGTCTCTAATATGCAGGACACCACATAGAGGCTTACATACCAACTAAGGATGTCAAAACTCAAACTAAATACCGTTTATATGGGGAGTAATTGGCAGCAATGAGAGTCTTTGGTGTTCATGCCATGTTAGAATTATCAGTGAGAAATGCATATCTGTGGTGTTCATGCAATGCCATAATTACAAGTGAGTAATGAGAATCGTTGGTGTTCATACATTGCTATAATTAAAAGTGTGTAATGAGAATCAGTGGTTGTATGCCATGCTATAATTATGAGTGACCTGAATTCGAAGTTCTGTATTAGTGATACCAAAAGTAAGCAAAATTGCGACTGATAAAGTTGAAATAACTAATATATCCATCATTGTGTAGTATAGTAATGTGGTTGTGGGTGTTATTCATCAGTCAAACTATTCATCAGGATCCTTGGAAGAAGGGTTGTCCCACAGCATTGCACCATAGATAGGCGTCTTCTACTCTATGGATGTGTGTGAATCTGTTAGGTGAAAACTGTGCGGAAGCGCGTCGTATGTATGTGTATGTCTTTCCCCACGATTTGGCAACTGACGTTGGTTTCTTTACGTTCTCGTAACTTAGCGGTTCGTCAAAAAGAGTTCCGATAGAATAAGCACGAGACGTAAAAAAAAAAGCAAATAAACACTTGGGTCGATTTGTTTGGCTAAACTCTTCAAGGTGGTACCTCTGCATGGCCGCAGTTCAATGACTGAAAGAAGTAAAAGGAAAGAAGAAGGAAAAAAAGATGCTATAGAATTATTACGTCTTTCATGAAGAGAGCAAATTATAATGAATATTTATTGTCGGTGAGGGGAGGCGACATGAATGGTTCAACTTATTTGTGAATCAGGAAAAATGTTAAGTTGAGTAAATCAATAGTGGGGAAAAAGCTGTTCAATATCTTTTATTGTAGCTATATAATAGAGAATTTGATGGGACATAAAAGTGACATAGTCAAACACAGACTCGAGAGTGTTGGTATGACTCAGAATGGATGGCGCTTTTTTAAAATAGAATTCATTTAATAAGAAAAATCGATCATTGGTTTGAGGAATAACAAGAAGCGATGAATTTAGACTGTTATCATAAAATGAGTAGCATATGAGAGCCAGCCTGAAGAAGAGCAATCGTTTGTAGATATCGTGACGCATTGAACATTGAATGTTTGCTTATAGAATACCTTAATAGCGACAGCTGCCGAGAAGTAGCAAAAATACTGAAATAATTACAATTGAAATGACATCAATGACAAAGAAACTACTACTTGAAAATCTAAAAGTGATGGGGAAGTAATGACAAATCACTTTTAATGTGTATTAATTGAAGGACAATTTATGGTTAATAATCCATCTCTACAATGTTAATCGAGTGGCGTTCATGAAACCTTAAGAAAGAAGATAAAGTTATACGGACAAACAAGAATAGATGGCGTAAGTGCAGTCATAATGATTTCGTACTTGTTTTTATTTAAACAACTCAAAATATGCAAAGGTGCAGCTGCATAGACTGCTTTGCTGTGCAACATCTTAGTTTAGTCATATGTTAAATTTAAATATAAATAAAGACCATTGAAAAAACCATGACGCTAAAACAGAGAAATGCAAATGTTAAGTCTAAAAGTTGTTGGCAATTTGTTACATTGAATCCATTGTTTCTGAAAAGAACAAATACTCGTGAGAAGAAACCCTCCGTTTTCTGAAGGACAGGTGTGCCATTCAACATGATGCTACCACTTTTAAAATATACCTGTGCTTTAATTATGCTGCAGTGCTGCACTTTGGTTTCTTTTGTGCTTGTGAATCTCGGCGCTGGTAGCTGAAGTAACTGTTTGTACACAACATATATGAGTTACCTTATCGCCGACTGCATTGATTCTAAATGCAGAACACGTGCAGAATGCTGATGTGAGCGGAAGATCAAAAGTGAAAATTGTTAAGATTTGAATTATCGGATAAAAATATTGATGTAAAAAGATTGCTTGTTAAGAAGGAACGAATTTCAAAGTCGGATTAAACGTCTGTAAATGGTTGACGGCAGCTAGAATAATTCATTGCCCACAAGATAGACGGAGAGAGTGGAGTCAGTTAGTGCTCTGTCAGTTTGTGTGCTGCCAGTAAATGTTCTGTAAGTGCAGCAGAAAGTCACCTAAGGACGGGTTTGGCTGCTGAGAAAGATGGACTGATTGGTAGATAACTTGATATATAGAGAGGCATGCAGATAGATAGATAGATAGATAGATAGATAGATAGATAGATAGATAGATAGATAGATAGATAGATAGATAGATAGATAGATAGATAGATAGATAGATGGATGGATGGATAGATAGATAGATAGATAGATAGATAGATAGATAGATAGATAGATAGATAGATGGATGGATGGATGGATGGATGGATGGATGGATGGATGGATGGATGGATGGATGGATGGATAGATAGATAGATAGATAGATAGATAGATAGATAGATAGATAGATAGATAGAGGATGGATGGATGGATGGATGGATGGATGGATGGATGGATGGATGGTTGGATGGATGGATGGATGGAGGGATGGATGGAGGGATGGATGGAGGGATTGATGGAGGGATAAAGATACAAACAAGCAAGGTCAAATTATGACAGTCATCTATTTATACAGTGATACAACTTGAGATCAGCAAAAGTTCAGTTGAGGAATGTTCATAACGGTTGTGACATGTGTACTGGTATTGTCCCAGAACAGTTATAAGGTAAGTCTGTATTACTGATATTTTAAATATATAATAATAATAATAATAATAATAATAATAATAATAATAATAATAATAAATAATAATAATAATAATAATAATATATGTGTACCCTTATCAGACGGGTAGTCATGATGGGTATATTGGGCTTCGTATATTTTACCCCAGTGTCACTTTGATGGCATGAACTGCTCTCTCACTCAATATAATAATAATTAATAATAATAATAATAATATAATAATAATATATGTGTACCCTTATCAGACGGGTAGTCATGATGGTATATTGGGCTTCGTATATTTTACCCCAGTGTCACTTTGATGGCATGCACTTACTCTCTCACTCAATAATAATAATAATAAAATAATAATAATAATAATAATAATAATAATATATGTGTACCCTTATCAGACGGGTAGTCATGATGGTATATTGGGCTTCGTATATTTTACCCCAGTGTCACTTTGATGGCATGAACTGCTCTCTCACTCAATAATAATAATAATATAATAATAATAATAATAATAATAATAATAATATATGTGTACCCTTATCAGACGGGTAGTCATGGTGGGTATATTGGGCTTCGTATATTTTACCCCAGTGTCACTTTGATGGCATGCACTTACTCTCTCACTCAATAATAATAATAATAATAATAATAATAATAATAATAATAATAATAAAACATTGTGTACAGTGCTCAGGTGCACTACAACTTGATCAAGGTCAAGGCAGGTCATCGTAGATAGAATCCAAAACTGGATGAGAAGAAAGATGCGCAGGTAGTCCTTTACAGAGGTTTGAAGAAGTGATGCGCAGTTAGTGTAATTTCCTGCAGGCAGTTCTCAGAATTTTAGTGCAATCTATCCCATTCAGCATTCAAATACTTCATGCCCAACAAACAAACTTGATTTTGATGAGAGAACTGCTACTAGTTAGGAGACTTTTACTTTGTTTCTAATACGGCACCTTTACATCATCCTCTTACACGTCTTTTTTTTTCTTTTTTCTTTATTTGCCCTCTTTCATTCAGAAATGGTGAAGATAACACTACTAATCATAACCGTAAATATTCTTGCTTGTATCCATGGAT